>NC_091158.1:3987449-4026461 GCF_040958095.1 Procambarus clarkii
AACAACTTCTTTAGATACCATACCGTTATTCTGCGGGTGAGTAGAGAGTTGCGTAGGCAGGTGTGGTGTGAGTGGTGTAGGCAGGTGTGGCGTGAAGTGTGGTGGCAGGTGTAGCGGCCAGGCGTCCCGTGGCGCCAGCAGGCTCTCCACTGTGAAGCCCTGGTGCCAGGCGGCCAGGCCGGCCCAGTCCTGGCCAGATGGGAGGAGCTGTAGCCTCAGGTGGGTGGCGGCGGACGTGGCGGGGGGCAGGAAGGGCGGGGGATGGAGGGGCAGTGGCGGCCAGGGCCACATGTACTGGTGGTTACAACCGGCACACTCAAGGCACTGTCGTACCTCCTCCCGCGCCAGAAGGTAAACATTAACCGAGTCCCTGATGCTGAGTGCGTCTCCGCGTGGGCGTGTCTCCGCCGAGCCTCCGTAGTCGCCGAGGCGAGGTCTTCCCACTGGGCTACACGCGGGGGCCCCGGCATTGCTACACCCGACGACTGTGCCAGTACTGCCACCACTACACCTGATGACAGTGCCACCGCTGCAGCCAGTGACTGTACCACCACTACACACGGGGCGGTACTCCACCACCTGCCCCTTGCTTCCGTCGTCAGACACGTCCCTCACCTCCACTTTACCTTCAGCTTCGCATCGGTTAAACATTTCTGGAGTTAAAGTTTCAGAACCATGCGATGACTATTTCCCTACAGCCAAGACACACGACGTTGTCTTGTGGGTGCTGAAAGTCTGAATTATCTCACCGCTGACGATGAATCTCGTAATGTCAGCAGAATTCGATTTTGTAATGTCATATACTCGTCCAGACATTCGTCATTTTACCGGTTGTTAATGGATGGTTGGTGGGCAGCCTCGCGCCATGCAACTGCAGGCTTCCCTTACACTAAGGTTCACAAGTAACGGCGCCAGCTGGTGTCAACAAGGTGGTGATGTACAGCAATTGGTATCCTTTAAGTAGATTCTACAGGTGGCTTCTTCAAGTTTATTAGATTTTGTCGAATATATAGTCTCTGTCAGAGGATGGCGTGCCGGTGGTGGTGTTAATCAGTGACGCTCACACGGCCTCTGTCACTCGGTGATATGTATATTTCATATGATTTCTGAGAGGTGGAAATATTTAGATTGTTGTGTCATCAACCAATCACGTGGTAACGTTCAGGTGGTTGTCAACAGAGGGCGGCCAGGTGGTGACCTCTGTCAGCAGAGGGCGGCCAGGTGGTGACCTCTGTCAGCAGAGGGCGGCCAGGTGGTGACCTCTGTCAGCAGAGGGTGGCCAGGTGGTGACCTCTGTCAGCAGAGGGTGGCCAGGTGGTGACCTCTGTCAGCAGAGGGCGGCCAGGTGGTGACCTCTGTCAGCAGAGGGCGGCCAAGTGGTGACCTCTGTCAGCAGAGGGCGGCCAGGTGGTGACCTCTGTCAGCAGAGGGCGGCCAGGTGGTGACGTCTGTCAGCAGAGGGCGGCCAGGTGGTGACCTCTGTCAGCAGAGGGCGGCCAGGTGGTGACCTCTGTCAACAGACGGTGGCCAGGTGGTGACCTCTGTCAACAGACGGTGGCCAGGTGGTGACCTCTGTCAGCAGAGGGCGGCCAGGTGGTGACCTCTGTCAGCAGAGGGCGGCCAGGTGATGACCTCTGTCAGCAGAGGGCGGCCAGGTGATGACCTCTGTCAGCAGACGGTGGCCAGGTGGTGACCTCTGTCAGCAGAGGGCGGCCAGGTGATGACCTCTGTCAGCAGAGGGCGGCCAGGTGATGACCTCTGTCAGCAGAACGCGGCCAGGTGATGACCTCTGTCAGCAGAGGGCGGCCAGGTGGTGACCTCTGTCAGTAGAGGGCGGCCAGGTGGTGACCTCTGTCAGCAGAGGGCGGCCAGGTGGTGACCTCTGTCAGCAGAGGGCGGCCAGGTGGTGACCTCTGTCAGCAGAGGGCGGCCAGGTGGTGACGTCTGTCAGCAGAGGGCGGCCAGGTGGTGACGTCTGTCAGCAGAGGGCGGCCAGGTGGTGACCTCTGTCAACAGACGGTGGCCAGGTGGTGACCTCTGTCAACAGACGGTGGCCAGGTGGTGACCTCTGTCAGCAGAGGGCGGCCAGGTGATGACCTCTGTCAGCAGAGGGCGGCCAGGTGATGACCTCTGTCAGCAGACGGTGGCCAGGTGGTGACCTCTGTCAGCAGAGGGCGGCCAGGTGATGACCTCTGTCAGCAGAGGGCGGCCAGGTGATGACCTCTGTCAGCAGAGGGCGGCCAGGTGGTGACCTCTGTCAGCAGAGGGCGGCCAGGTGGTGACCTCTGTCAGCAGAGGGCGGCCAGGTGATGACCTCTGTCAGCAGAGGGCGGCCAGGTGGTGACCTCTGTCAGCAGAGGGCGGCCAGGTGGTGACCTCTGTCAGCAGAGGGCGGAAGGTGATGACCTCTGTCAGCAGAGGGCGGCCAGGTGGTGACCTCTGTCAGCAGAGGGCGGCCAGGTGGTGACCTCTGTCAGCAGAGGGCGGCCAGGTGATGACCTCTGTCAGCAGAGGGCGGCCAGGTGGTGACCTCTGTCAGCAGAGGGCGGCCAGGTGGTGACCTCTGTCAGCAGAGGGCGGCCAGGTGGTGACCTCTGTCAGCAGAGGGCGGCCAGGTGGTGACCTCTGTCAGCAGAGGGCGGCCAGGTGGTGACCTCTGTCAGCAGAGGGCGGCCAGGTGGTGACCTCTGTCAGCAGAGGGCGGCCAGGTGGTGACCTCTGTCAGCAGAGGGCGGCCAGGTGGTGACCTCTGTCAGCAGAGGGCGGCCAGGTGGTGACCTCTGTCAGCAGAGGGCGGCCAGGTGGTGACCTCTGTCAGCAGAGGGCGGCCAGGTGGTGACCTCTGTCAGCAGAGGGCGGCCAGGTGGTGACCTCTGTCAGCAGAGGGCGGCCAGGTGGTGACCTCTGTCAGCAGAGGGCGGCCAGGTGGTGACCTCTGTCAGCAGAGGGCGGCCAGGTGGTGACCTCTGTCAGCAGAGGGCGGCCAGGTGGTGACCTCTGTCAGCAGAGGGCGGCCAGGTGGTGGCCTCTGTCAGCAGAGGGCGGCCAGGTGGTGGCCTCTGTCAGCAGAGGGCGGCCAGGTGGTGGCCTCTGTCAGCAGAGGGCGGCCAGGTGGTGGAGTCAGTTCACCTGTCACGAAGCAATGTTGGATGGTTTATGACAGCTTCACCACCGACGCGCGTAAGTGACGGCACAGAAGATGATGGATTACAACACGTCCCGCCCTCGCCACCATCCACGCCCCCCTCTAGCGCCACGCCCCCTCTAGCGCCACGCCTCCTCTACACGCCCCGCCTCCTCTACACGCCCCGCCCCCTTCCACGTCCCACCCCCTTCCAAAGGATCCACCCTTTCCAGGCGCCCTGTCTACGAATACATGTCATGTCCCCATCCTTTCTACGTCGCCTCCATTTCGTCGCTTCTACACCATCCCTACACTTCTGCCAGCTTTCTCATAACTTAGGTGTCGACATCACCATGTGTCAGTTTTGTGAAAGAGAAAACATACATCCCCTTGAACATGATATTGTAAATTGTCCCATATTGACTGACTCGCCCCCCTGGGCTGAGGTATGCTGAACTCTGCAAATACTATATGAATACTGGAACACTTGATGATATATATTGGTTTTGTACCCAAGACTGACAATGTAATGCATCAGTTATACAATGTATGTGATGTAACTATAACGTACCTGAGCTTGTAAAATTATCGTAATCACCTTCAGTGGTTAAGTGCTTAACACATTGGTTTTCATATCACCTATCTTTGTATGTATGTATGTATATATATATATATATATATATATATATATATATATATATATATATATATATATATATATATATATATATATATATATATATATATGTCTCGTACCTAGTAGCCAGAACGCACTTCTCAGCCTACTATGCAAGGCCCGATTTGCCTAATAAGCCAAGTTTTCACGAATTAATTGTTTTTCGACTACCTAACCTACCTAACCTAACTTTTTCGGCTACCTAACCCAACCTAACCTATAAAGATAGGTTAGGTTAGGTTAGGTAGGGTTGGTTAGGTTCGGTCATATATCTACGTTAATTTTAACTCCAATAAAAAAATGACCTCATACATAATGAAATGGGTAGCTTTATCATTTCATAAGAAAAAAATTAGAGAAAATATATTAATTCAGGAAAACTTGGTTTATTAGGCAAATCGGGCCTTGCATAGTAGGCCGAGAAGTGCATTCTGGCTACTAGGTACGACATATATATATATATATAAAATTTGTGAGGGTACCACCTCTGGTGCCAATGTGGGGACCCATAGCCTCGGAGAAGAAAATAAAAAGTATTCAGAGGAGACCTTGTGGTCTCTCACTGAACACTAATATTATCTTCTCCTACCACCCCCATTCTTTTGTATGTACACATATATATTTGCTTTATTTGAACCTTGTTACAAAAAAGGAGTTACATATAGTTTACAAAGATGGTTATCATAGGTTGTCGAGTTCCTCCAGCTCCTATATATATATATATATATATATATATATATATATATATATATATATATATATATATATATATATATATATTATTAAATATGACCGAAAAAGTAAGATTAATAATTCTAACACGAATTTTCTCAATCTTTCGTACATTACGCTTCACTGTTGGAGGTAAATCAAAAATCACTTCTCCAAAATTCATTTTTATTTCTAGTCTGACGCGACACGGGCGCGTTTCGTAAAACTTATTACATTTTCAAAGACTTCACAAATACACAACTGATTAGAACTTGCGTTTCCCTGATTTTATATCTACATTTGAGTGAGGTGGGAAGGGTGATGTGGCAATACATTTGAGTGAGGTGGGAAGGATGATGTGGCATTAACACAAGACAGAACACTAGGGGATATTAATAGGGTATTAAAAGTATCAACACAAGACAGAACAGAAACAATGGGTATTGAATAGAAGTGTCTTCTATTCAATACTATTCACCCACCTCAAGACTCCGCTCCAATATAGAAGCATCAAGAAATATGGACCAATAGGCTTTCTACAAACACTTCTATTCAATACCCATTGTATTATACCCATAATATATATATATATATATATATATATATATATATATATATATATATATATATATATATATATATATATATATATAAATATATATATATATATATATATATATAAATATATATAAATATATATAAATATATATAAATATATATATATATATATATATATATATATATATAAATATATATAAATATATATAAATATATATAAATATATATATATATATATATATATATATATATATATATATATATATATATATATATATATATATATATATGAGGGTACCACCTCTGGTGTGCAAGTGTGGGGACCCATAGCCTCGGAGAAGAAAATAAATTAAGAGTATTCAGAGAAGACCTTGTGGATTCTCACTGAACACTTTAATATTTTCTTCTCCTACCACCCCTACTTGTTTGTATATATACATACATATATGTTCGTTTTATTTAAACTTGGTTACAGAAAATGAGTTAAATATAGGGTACAAAGAGGATTATCATAAGTTGTCGAGTTCCTCCAGCTCCTCAGATGGCGGGCAGGAACCCTGAATGCAGTGTGTATTTCCCCTCTGTATCGCCACGCTGAGGCGCTGAAAAGGAAGCTGGCAGCTCTAGGAGTCTCTTGTTGTTTCAATTAGCCTAGAACCCAGTTCCTTCAAAAAACTGGTGGCACTCTTACCCCAGGCGCCGAGTGTCTCAGAAGCAATGGGGACAAAATTGTAGTGGTGATTCAGTTCTCTGTACTTACGGGATTTGGCTGATATCCTGTGAGTGGCAGTGCCACCCGGTTGTGCAACACTGAAGTCAATGTAGGTGTTAGCCAGGGTTGATATGCATGTGTAGTCTCATACCAACTGCTTGCCATTCTTCCAGGGGTTCACTGTGATACCATCTGGGCGACCAATAAGAGCATCAGAGTTACAGGGAGTTAGGTAACGGGGCTCTCTTTCAGCTGGGCATCCAGTTGTGGTGAGGCTCCTATTGATGATGTCGTTAACTTCACTGTGCCACGAGTGCCATTCCCCTGTTCTTTGGAGGAGTAGGCCATGGTGGCCGTACCTGTTGGCCACCACCTCGCCGCAAATACATATATATTTGGTGTGGATTAGGGCAACAAGGCGAAGTGCCACTGCAATTCGAAGGGCTTGTGGTGTGAGACGTGTGCCAGTTGCCGACATTGGCGCTGCTAACCGGAAATCCCCTGCATGTGGGGCTGCTACTGCTGTGAGGCGAGCAATAACGTGTTGTGTTGTTGCAGCACCCAGACACCCAGGTAGTATACCATACATATGTGTATGGTATGAGTATACCATACACTTGCATGAATTTGCAAGCAATTTAACAAACAGAACACTTCACCATATGAGAGAATCGGACCATGGGCCAGCAGGTGCCTGGCCAGAGCAGTAACCACTAGGCTACCCTCTCAGATCGTTCTGTTTGCCAAATTGCTTGCGAGTTCATGGAAGAGTATGGTATACTCAAAACACGAGTTTTCTCTAGTAAATATGATTGATAGAAAATGAGTGTCTGATCACAAGCTATTCCTCTAATGTCGTGGGTGGGGGGGGGGAGATTTCGTGGTGGAAAATATTATAGATTGTGTGTTGCTGCTGTTGTCGTTGTTGATCCTTCTTTCTGGACAACCCAACCCACAATTCGGTAGAGTGCTTATACGTCACTAGGAGATCACACTGGGCGCTTCTGGCTCTTGAAGAGGGGCTCAACGTCACACGTTTAGGTGATGTGGCTCCAACACTCAGCCTCGTTGTCACGTGCACACACCCACTCGAACCGCTGTGACTCCCCACTCTCTCCTTAGGTGATATGATCTCCTCAATCCCCTTTGACTTATTGGTTTTCCGTCCTACCCTGTCCACGCCAGTGGTTCTTGGCTCTTTCTCTCTCTCCTTCTTTGCTACTTCCTGGGAAGCCTCACTAGGACAAGGACAAACACCAGCAAATTGGAATACATTTACTGGACAAAGCGCATACACACATATAATAATTATGAATCCTATACTCTATACTATTACAATCAGGTTGCTCTCCAACACCATCAGAACTCTATCCTCAGCTTATCAAGTGGTGTCCTATCTCCTGGTTCACCACCTAATATTACCAACCTCCTCAAGTAGGTCAAGTCCTATAATACAATGTTGTACTATCAGCAAGAGAATATATATATCTATAAACATGTACAAGGAAAATCAGCATATGAATGCAATAACATATATATATATATATATATATATATATATATATATATATATATATATATATATATATATATATATATATATATATATATATATATATATATATATATATATATATATATATATATATCAGTATAAACGTTCCTTGATACACAACAAAGATCCATCGATCACCCTATCAGTCCTAGAACACATACATCTGTAGGTAATCCAGCCTACGATTGTAACTCTAAACTTCAGTATAAACACCTTGGCACAAAAATGGCAAACTATCACTCGCCTTTCACTGCGTCTTGCACGCTAATGACAACCAAACACTATCACTTCCCTACAAGTAATCATTTAGAACTTCCCTTCCACATCTGGAAGTTCACCACTCTGATCTCTTCAGGTTCTTCCGGGTTCAACTACCAGGATCCTCTGCAGCTCCTCCAGGCTGCTACCATGAAGTTTCCTTGAACAACTATGGTGCTTCACTACTTCTACTAGGGTCCTCCACAGCTCTCCTGGCTGCTACACCATGAAGTTCCCTCGAGCAACTATGGTGCTTCACCACCTCTACAGAAGCACGTGACACTCCTCTTCACTGCTTCTCCTCACAGCTCGAGGTCCTCTCCTCCACTACCTTGGAGTCTCATTAACTACTCCCTCTGTGCTGGCATCGAAGTTCTCAGCAACTTCTTCCCCAAAGACAAACCTGCAACCCATCGACACTCCAATAAAAATGTTTCCCCCTTAAACACATAAACAAAAAAATAACCACACAATATGTGTGCCTCCTATATCCATCTGCTCTCTACATACTGTGAGAGTGGACTTCCTCGTTTTGGGCGGGTCCATGCTCCACCTCGCCCGGCGGGCCTCCACACTCTCCACCGCTGCCCCTCAGTCAGTTGGCTTCAAGCGGTCGACGGGAGAAGACGCGCTGCTCGTCCCTCCAGCTGTCTCTCTCATCTCCATCCTCTTATTTAGGCTTCCTGCCTTACCAAAACATTTCTAACTCATCAATAAACATTGCTACTGTCGCTGGGCACACGACCAACTACAAACGATCACTATGAACTGGCTTAAATCGTGCTTACCACAGATTGTCTAGTCGAGGGCGCTATCCCTCTGACGGCGTCTGGTCAGGGCGCTCCACACAGCCCACGAAAATGTCTCTGGGCGGCTTAATACTCTCCTCGCTGTCCAGGACTTGAGACAACAACGTTCTCAGCTCAATTCCACAGCTGGCACGTCTATACACTTCTCTTCTCTTGGATATATATCACTAGGGGTTCCTTTCTGATGGGAGCTCAATGGAGCGCGGCTTTCCCCCTGCGATGTCTGGCCTCAAGTGAGGTCAAAGCCCTCCAGAAGCGAGCCTCACGCCTCCCGCAAATTGTCCACATCTCCTAACCAGTCATTTATCTATTTCCTTATTTACTGCCCATAATCTCAAATTGTTCATTGAATCCAACAAACTATTTTACATCTGTGTTATCGCCTCTATATTTCCTAGACCTTCCGGTTAGGTCAGGCTTGTTGAATAACTCTCAAGGGGGAGAGACTCGTTTCTCCTGCAGGCTGAGATCATAACAAAAACCCACCCAAATTTCCGCTCTTTTAACGATCTGAGGGTAGCCTAGTGGTTAATGCTCTGGCCAGGCACCTGCTGGCCCATGTTCGATTCTCAAATATGGGGAAATGTTCTGTTAATATATATATATATATATATATATATATATATATATATATATATATATATATATATATATATATATATATATATATCTGGCTACCTAGTAGCCAGAACTCACTTCTGAGCCTACTATGCAAGGCCCGATTTGCCTAATAAGCCAAGTTTTCATTAATTAATTGCTTTTCGACTACCTAACCTACCTAACCTAACCTAACTTTTTCGGCTACCTAACCTAACCTAACCTATAAAGATAGGTTAGGTTAGGTTAGGTAGGGTTGGTTAGGTTCAGTCATATATCTACGTTAATTTTAACTCCAATAAAAAAAATTGACCTCTTATATAATGAAATGGGTTGCTTTATCATTTCATAAGAAAAAAATTACAGAAAATATATTAATTCATGAAAACTTGGCTTATTAGGCAAATCGGGCCTTGCATTGTAGGCTGAAAAGTGAGTTCTGGCTACTAGGTACGACATATATATATATATATATATATATATATATATATATATATATATATATATATATATATATATATATATATATATGTCGTACCTAGTAGCCAGAACTCACTTCTGAGCCTACTATGCAAGGCCCGATTTGCCTAATAAGCCAAGTTTTCATGAATTAATTGCTTTTCGACTACCTAACCTACCTAACCTAACCTAACCTAACTTTTTCGGCTACCTAACCAAACCTAACCTATAAAGATAGGTTAGGTTAGGTTAGGTAGGGTTGGTTAGGTTCGGTCATATATCTACGTTAATTTTAACTCCAATAAAAAAAAATTGACCTCTTACATAATGATATGGGTAGCTTTATCATTTCATAAGAAAAAAATTAGAGAAAATATATTAATTCATGAAAACTTGGCTTATTAGGCAAATCGGGCCTTGCATTGTAGTCTGAAAAGTGAGTTCTGGCTACTAGGTACGACATATATATATATATATATATATATAGTAGTGGTCGGGAATATATATATAGTAGTGGCCTGGCCCTAAGGCAGTTCGTTGTTGACGTCGACCTCGTTCTGGCAGCTCCTGCGACGTTGCTGGAACCATGCGTATTGGCATTTGCCTCTCTATTGGATAATTTCAGCAACGTGGAGAGGGGGGACCTGCTGCATGGGTAACAGCTTCTCCTCCATATCTACCTACCCAGGCTTTGCGCCCTGGAGAGGACACTCCAGCTTCGCCTCACAGCGTCGAACCAACACGGGAAGCGACAGTCTACCGGTTTTAAGTCTTCTGCTCGATTGGCGAAGAGTGTGACGCCAGGGGTTGCTTCCGACGGTGGGAGGGGTCATCGCGCCCCACTGGGCAGCTACCGCCCGCCTCAAGCTGGGCAAACCCCAGCCAATAAGGTGTTGCCTCGCCACGGTCCGTTAACCTCACTGGGTGCGTGGGGTTTAGGGTGAAAACTGACAAGCGGCCCGACAACTTTGCACCAAGCAATACCAAACCAAAGAAGAAAATTTCAACTGCCCTAAAGCTGGGCACATGGAACGTCAGGACACTGACACCAGGTTTCTCTGACGACCTGCAAGAAATCAATGACGCCCGAAAAACAGCAATCATCGATAGGGAGCTGAGCAAGCTGCAGATGGATATTGTTGCTCTCCAAGAGACCAGGCTCCCAGGATCAGGATCTGTGAGAGAGAGGACCTTCTCTTTCTTCTGGCAAGGAAAACCTCCAGATGAGACCAGAGAACATGGTGTGGGATTTGCCGTCAGGAATGCACTGTTGGGACACATTATGCCACCGATGGGGGAACCGAACGAATTCTGTCTCTGCAACTGTACTCCCAAACAGGACCAGTCAATGTAATTAGTGCATATGCACCAACCCTGACTTCTCCAGCAGAGGCAAAGGAAAAATTCTACGATGACCTCAACAGAGTCATAGCGAGAATCCCTGTAAAGGAGCCACTGTTCATCCTCGGCGACTTCAACGCCAGAGTGGGTGCCGAGCACAACATTTGGCCCACTTGCCTGGGTCAATTCGGCATAGGAAGGATGAATGAGAACGGGCAACGTCTGCTAGAACTCTGCTGCCTTCATGGTCTTTGTGTCACCAACACGTTCTTCGGCACAAAGCCTCAACACCGAGTATCTTGGAGACACCCCAGATCCAAGCACTGGCACCAGCTTGACCTGATTCTTACCAGGCGTGCAAGTCTACCCAGCGTCAAGATTACGCGTAGCTACCAGAGTGCTGTCTGTGACACCGACCACTCCCTGGTATGTAGCAGGGTCAAGATGCAACCAAAGAAGATTCATCACTCGAAAAAGGCGGGCAGACCTCGCATCGACACCACCAAGACCCGCAACCAGGACAAGGTGGAAGATTTTGCACACGTGCTCGAGGAAGCTCTTCCTGGCCCAGCTGGGGTCACTGCCTGTAAAAGATGGGAGCACTTCAGAGACGCTGTGTTCAACGCTGCCATTTCCACCTTTGGCAAGAAGACCAGCAGGTCGGCAGACTGGTTCGAGGCTCACTCGGAAGAGATGACACCTGTAATCGAAGAGAAGAGAAACGCCTTGGCAGCCTACAAAGCCTGCCCAAGTCGGCGCAACTTACAGATCCTTCGGGCCGTCCGCTGCAAAGTGCAGCAGAGCGCCAGGCGATGTGCCAACAACTATTGGCTCCAGCTCTGCTCCCAGATACAGACTGCAGCGGATACAGGCAATGTAAGGGGAATGTATGACGGCATCAAGCAGGCCCTCGGCCCAATCCAGAAGAAGACCGCTCCTCTGAAATCTGCCACTGGCGAGGTGATTCAGGACCAGACACTGCAGCTGAAGCGCTGGGTCGAGCACTACTCTGAGCTATACGCCAGGGACAATGTGGTCACCGAAGATGCCCTGAGCGCCATTGAGTGTCTGCCTGTGTTAATGGAGCTCGACAGTGAACCGACCCTGGAAGAACTCAGCGATGCCCTAGACTCCCTTGCTTCTGGTAAAGCTCCTGGCAAAGATGGCATTCCTGCTGAGACCTTGAAGTGCTGCAGAGGTAGCCTGCTCATGGAGCTGCACGAAATTCTCTGCCTCTGCTGGGAAGAAGGAGAGGTGCCACAGGACATGAGGGATGCCAACATCGTCACACTGTATAAGAATAAAGGTGACAGGGGCGACTGCAACAACTACCGTGGAATCTCCCTCCTCAGTATTGTCGGAAAGCTGTTTGCTCGAGTCGCATTGAAGAGGCTCCAAGTACTTGCAGAGAGAGTTTATCCAGAATCACAATGTGGATTCAGAGCTGGCAGGTCCACCATCGACATGGTCTTTTCCCTCAGACAACTGCAGGAGAAATGCAGGGAACAGAAGCAGCCACTCTTTGTAGCCTTCATAGACCTGACGAAGGCCTTCGACCTCGTCAGCAGGGATGGCCTGTTCAAGATCCTCCCCAAGATCGGATGCCCACCCAGGCTCCTCAGCATCATCAGATCTTTCCATGAGAACATGAGGGGCACCGTGGTCTTTGATGGCCTAACATCAGGCGCCTTTGACATCCGAAGTGGAGTAAAGCAGGGCTGCGTACTGGCTCCAACCCTATTCGGGATTTTCTTCGCAGTTATGCTGCGGCACGCCTTCGGATCTGTCACGGAAGGCATTTACCTCCGGACCAGGTCGGATGGGAAGCTCTTTAACCTCGCCAGGCTGAGAGCCAAGACAAAGGTTCGGCTGAGGTGTCTGCGCGACTTCCTCTTTGCCGACGACGCAGCAGTCACTGCCCACTCAGCTGAAGACCTCCAACGGCTCATAACCCGCTTCAGCGAGGCCTCTCAGGCTTTCGGACTCACCATCAGTCTGAAGAAAACACAAGTCATGGGACAAGGAGTGGACTCCCCACCTGACATCGGCATCTCTGATTCCAAACTGGAAGTTGTTCACGACTTCGTGTACCTGGGCTCCACAATCTCTGACTCCCTCTCTCTTGATACGGAGCTAAACAAACGCATCGGTAAGGCATCTACTACCATGTCCAAACTGACAAAGAGAGTGTGGGCCAACAATAGGCTAACTGAGTATACTAAGATTCAGGTTTACAGATCCTGTGTCCTGAGCACTCTCCTTTATGGCAGTGAGTCTTGGACACTCCGCGCCCGTCAGGAAAGACGGCTGAATGCCTACCACATGCGCTGCCTTCGACACATCTTGGACATCACCTGGCAGGACAAGGTGACAAACAACAACGTCTTGGGGAGAGCAAGAATCACCAGCATGTACACAATGCTGAAACAGAGACGAATGCGCTGGCTCGGGCACGTTGTGCGAATGGGCGACGGCAGGATCCCCAAGGATCTCCTGTATGGAGAGCTGAGGCAGGGAAAGCGTCCAGTAGGCAAGCCCCAGCTACGGTACAAAGACGTATGCAAAAGGGACCTGAAAGCCATGGACGTCGATCTTGCTATATGGGAGACACTGGCTACAGACCGTTCAGCCTGGAGGCAGTCTGTTCAACGAGGTCTCTCCAAGTTCGAGGAGTCACTTGCCAAGGAATCGGAGGCAAAGAGACAGAGAAGGAAAGCCGGTAACCAGGAAGACAGACCAGAATCGGACTTCGTTTGTGCTCGGTGTGGGATGGACTGCCACTCTCGGATTGGCCTCATCAGTCACACCAGACGCTGCACCAGGATTGACAACTAGGGCGCAACTCCATAGTCTCCCGAGACTGAAGGATGCCTACTATATATATATATATATATATATATATATATATATATATATATATATATATATATATATATATATATATATATATATATATATATATATATATATATATATATATATTATATATATATATATATATATATATATATATATATATATATATATATATATATACATACATACATGTATGTACATGTATGTACATGTATGAGAATGTGTTCATGTATATATAACATTAATAATTTTGTAACTAGCGTCAAAATTGTTATTTGCTTAGCTAAACGAACTATAGAGGGTTCAGTTCCTGAACCGATTATGTACCTCTGTAATCCTTTACACCACTGCCCACGGGATGGGTATGGGGTGCATAATAAAGAAAGAAATTGGAGCATCAAGTCAACGAGCTTTTATCTATCATCGCATCCAGCATTTAATTAGTATTAAGGTTTAGTCTTTAATGTTTTTCCAGCCCTAAACGCTTTGCGTAATAGTGGTTTTAGGTATTGTATGTACTAGCTCTATCTATAAATCTATCAATTTTTGTATCACCTCTTGTATGTATGTACTTTACCTGAATAAGCATTTGAATTTTGAATTTGAATTTTAATCATAATTGTGTGCCTTTGGGAAAATTACCGAAGTTTGCGGTGGACGCCCGATAAAGAAACCCGGTTTTCTTTATCCATCGCCACAGATAAAGAAAACGATGTTCAGCGATTATTAACGTGATTCGCTTAAGTCTACCATGCAGGAAGATTTTTTATTTATATAATTTACAACTTTTCAATCAGATATTTGTGATTTTACGTTTTATTTTTAAGGAAATGAAAAAATTATTTACAATATTTTTTATAATCTACATTTCTTAACAAAAATGTAAACAATGTAGTAGATTTTTGCTAACCTTAAAAATTGTAATATATAAGACTGGAGTATTCAAATATATTTAAATATTATTAATAACATTAGCGCTCGTGATATATATATCTATCACTCTGTTACTTTACTTAAAAATTTTGGATACCTTATAGGTACTATAGACTGAACATCCCACTCTGACTTACGAACAAAGGTAACTGCAGAAGGCCTATTGGCCCATACGAGGCAGCTCCTATCTATAACCACCCAATCCCACTCATATACTTGTCGAACCCGCGCTTAAGAACATAAGAACAAAGGTAACTGCAGAAGGCCTATTGGCCCATTCGAGGCAGCTCCTATTCTATAACCACCCAATCCCACTCATATACTTGTCCAACCCGCGCTTGAAACAATCGAGGGACCCCACCTCCACCACGTTACGCGGCAATTGGTTCCACAAATCAACAACCCTGTTACTGAACCAGTATTTACCCAAGTCTTTCCTAAATCTAAACTTATCCAATTTATACCCATTATTTCGTGTTCTGTCCTGTGTTGATACTTTTAATACCCTATTAATATCCCCCTTGTTATGTCCATTCACCCACTTGTAAACCTCTATCATGTCGCCCCTAACTCTTCGCCTTTCCAGTGAATGCAACTTAAGCTTTGTTAATCTTTCTTCATATGAAAGATTTCTAATTTGGGGAATTAACTTAGTCATCCTACGCTGGACACGTTCAAGTGAATTTATATCCATTCTATAATATGGCGACCAAAACTGAACTGCATAATCTAAATGGGGCCTAACTAGAGCAAGATATAGCTTGAGAACCACACCAGGTGTCTTGTTACTAACGCTGCGATTAATAAATCCAAGTGTCCGATTTGCCTTATTACGAACATTTATGCATTGATCCTTTTGTTTTAAATTCTTACTAATCATAACTCCCAGATCCCTTTCGCAATCCGACTTCGCAATCACAACACCATCTAGCTCGTATCTTGTAACTCTATCATCATTACCTAACCTCAGAACTTTACATTTATCAGCATTAAACTGCATCTGCCAATCCTTTGACCATTTCAAAACCCTATCTAGATCAACTTGAAGTGATAGTGAGTCCTCCTCCGAATTAATTTCCCTACCGATTTTCGTATCATCGGCAAATTTGCAAATGTTGCTACTCAAACCTGAATCTAAATCATTTATATATATTATAAACAACAGAGGTCCCAGGACAGAGCCTTGAGGCACTCCGCTTACAACATTTTCCCACTCTGAGGTTAGGTGGTGATGACTGAGGTTAGGTGGTGATGATAGAGTTACAAGATACGAGCTAGATGGTGTTGTGATTGCGAAGTCGGATTGCGAAAGGGATCTGGGAGTTATGATTAGTAAGAATTTAAAACAAAAGGATCAATGCATAAATGTTCGTAATAAGGCAAATCGGACACTTGGATTTATTAATCGCAGAGTTAGTAACAAGACACCTGGTGTGGTTCTCAAGCTATATCTTGCTCTAGTTAGGCCCCATTTAGATTATGCAGTTCAGTTTTGGTCGCCATATTATAGAATGGATATAAATTCACTTGAACGTGTCCAGCGTAGGATGACTAAGTTAATTCCCCAAATTAGAAATCTTTCATATGAAGAAAGATTAACAAAGCTTAAGTTGCATTCACTGGAAAGGCGAAGAGTTAGGGGTGACATGATAGAGGTTTACAAGTGGATGAATGGACATAACCGGGGGGATATTAATAGGGTATTAAAAGTATCAACACAGGACAGAACACGAAACAATGGGTATAAATTGGATAAGTTTAGATTTAGGAAAGACTTGGGTAAATACTGGTTCAGTAACAGGGTTGTTGATTTGTGGAACCAATTGCCGCGTAACATTGTGGAGGTGGGGTCCCTCGATTGTTTCAAGCACGGGTTGGACAAGTATATGAGTGGGATTGGGTGGTTATAGAATAGGAGCTGCCTCGTATGGGCCAATAGGCCTTCTGCAGTTACCTTTGTTCTTATGTTCTTATGTTCTTATGATTCCATTTATACTAACTCTCTGTTTCCTTTGGTATAGCCATGCCCTAATCCAGCTTAATATAGCACCCCCAATACCATGAGACTCTATCTTTTTAATCAGTCTTTCATGTGGCACTGTATCAAAAGCTTTGCTAAAGTCAAGGTATACAACATCGCAATCCTTACCACTATCAACTGCCTCAACAATGCTAGAATAAAAAGATAGCAAATTTGTTAAACATGAACGGCCATTTGTAAAACCATGTTGCGACTCATTTATTAATTTATGTTTTTCAAGATGGAGACGAATTGTATTTGCAATTATTGATTCAAGTAACTTTCCCACAATAGACGTTAGGCTAATTGGCCGATAGTTTGACGCAAGTGATCTATCTCCTTTCTTTAAAATTAGTAGCACATTAGCTACCTTCCATGACTCTGGCACTCTGCCTAACTCTATTGATTTATTAAATATGGTTGACAGTGGCTCGGAAAGCTCCTCTTTGCATTCTTTAAGCACCCTGGCAAAAACTTCATCCGGCCCTGGGGATTTGTTTGGTTTTAGTTTTACTATTTGTTTAATTACATCTTCCCCTGGTAACTACTAAACTAATCAACCTGTCCTCATCCCCACCCACATAGACTTGTTCGGCTGAAGGCATATTGTTAAGTTCCTCTTTAGTAAATACAGATATAAAATATTTATTAAAAATACTACTCATCTCCTCGTCATTAGCCGTTATTTGACCTGTCTCAGTTTATAATGGACCTATCCTTTCCCTAGTCTTAATTCGATATAACTGAAAAAAACTTTAAGATTTGTCTTCGCTTGCCCTGCTTTGCGAACTTCATAGTTTCTTTTTGCTTTCCTTATCTCATTTTTAACATTTCTAACCAGTTGAGCGATTTCCTGTTCTGAACTGACTTCCTCATTCTTAATCCTTTTGTACCACGCTCTCTTTTTACCTTTAAGGTTCTTCAGATCCTTTGTTATCCACTTTGGATCATTTGTATTCGATCTATTCAATTTATATGGTATACTACGTTTGGGCTTGATATTTTTAAATTTTTAAAAAGGTTATATTTTGAATCCATATCGAAATCTCCTTTTCCGTCACCTGTCGCTGGGTTCACGTCTAGCCCACACCCCATACCCACGACATTCCAATCTATTTGACCCCCAAAAAATTCTTAGGCTATTGAAATCAGCTTTTCGAAAATCAGACACTTTAACAGAATTTTCTCCTACAGATTTATTCCATTTTATACTAAATCTGATTACTTTATGCTCACTGTTCCCTACCTCACTCCCTATTTCGAAGTCCTTAATTTGTGTTTCCCTGTTAGTTAACACTAAATCTAAAATATTATTTCCCCGCGTTGGTTCCTTAATGTGTTACGTAAGAAAGCAATCGTCAATTAATTCTAGAAAATCTTCTGCTTCATTATTCCCTGTTTTGTTCACCCAGTTTATTCCACTAAAATTAAAGTCACCCATGACATAAATACTGTTAGATCTAGATGCTCTAGATATTTCATCCCATAGATGCTTTGCTTCCATTCTGTCTAAATTTGGTGGCCTATATATAACTCCTATTATAATATTATTTGCTTTTTCCGTTTAATTCTGTCTAAATAGTTTCTGTGTGTGGCTCAGTTTTGATTCCCTCTTTGAGACTACATTTCAAATTATCCCTAACATATATGGCTACTCCCCCTCCTCGTCTAATATATCTATCTGTGTGAAATAGTTTAAATCCATTTATTTGATATTCAGCTAATTAGCTCTTTATTTTCTACATTCATCCACGTTTCGGTAAGTGCAATAATATCTATTTTTTCTGTGCAGACAAGAGCATTTAACTCGTTTATTTTGTTTCTTAGACTTCTACTGTTAGTGTAATATACCCTAAGTGAATTGTTATTTTGAGGCTCTTCTCTTTCCCTGATCATTTTGCCAATTTGTTTCTCCAACAAACACATACTTTTATTACCTCCTTCCTCCCTATCAATTCCCATACCACTATCTAATAACAGTTTAAACCCAAACAAATGCCTCTAACCACTGGTTCCAACGAGTTCGCAACAGCAACAACCCCAGCCCTCGATAGATGCACCCCACCACGAGCATACATTTCACTTCTTCCATAGAATAGGTATCTGGGATTTAGACAGCTGCTATGGGCTGCTTCCTCGGGAAGTGTGTGTGTGAAAATTAGGATAAAGGACTTGCCCGAAACGCTATGCGTGCTAGTGGCTGTACAAGAATGTAAGAACTCTTGTATATATAAATAATTAATTAAATACAAATATTTACTAACATTGAGTTACTCTCGGCCCTGAACAAAGGTACAGCCACATCCCCGGTGAGGATGGTATTACTTATGACATATTGTGTCTGCTTCCGTGAATGGACATAACAAAGGGGATATTAATAGGGTATTAAAAGTATCAACACAAGACAGTACACGAAACAATGGGTATAAATTGGATAAGTTTAGATTTAGGAAAGACTTGGGTAAATACTGGTTCAGTAACAGGGATGTTGATTTGTGGAACCAATTGCCGCGTAACATTGTGGAGGTGGGGTCCCTCGATTGTTTCAAGCATGGGTTGGACATGTATATGAGTGGGATTGGGTGGTTATAAATAGGAGCTGCCTCGTATGGGCCAATAGGCCTTCTGCAGTTGCCTTTGTTCTGTTAGTGTCTGTTAGTGTTTGTTGTCTTGCCCTGCAAGACTTTGTTCTTATGTTCTTATGTTCTAATTCAATTGCTGAAACTTATCCAATTTATACCCATTGTTTCGTGTTCTGTCTTGTGTTGATATTTTTAATACCCTGTTAATATTCTCCCTGTTATGTCCATTCATCCACTTGTAAACCTCTATCATGTCACCCCTAACTCTTCACCTTTCCAGTGAAAGAAAGCTGTTTCTGACATTCTTAAACCTATACCACTTGATGATGATACTACCTTTTTTTATTAAAAAGCTTAGGTATACACAGCAATGTGCTGTTACCCTGTTCTAAATGAAAGATTACACAGTGTAAATCAAAAACTATCTATAAGGTCATCTAATATTCCCATCTCACAAGATGGTTAGTCATACATGGAATCAGGGGTTGCTATAAACTCTTCACTCACGTACTTCAAATACAAATAATCGCCAACAGAACCTAAACACCTAACCTAACCTACGTCTAATTATACATAGAAGTTTTAGGTATTATAATATTAATTTATATATGAGAACAAACCAATTTTTAACACAACGCAATGTACTAACCACTATACGATCACGGCCATCGACGAATGGCACTCAAATGACAGAATGGCAAATGACAGAATGGCTGACAGAATGGCACTCAACAGACTGGAGTGGAAAATGCCTAAACTGCACCATGATATGTATGCCTATAGAAGAGGGGTTGGCACAGTGGAATGTATTACAACTCTGTTAGCCCACTTGAATGACAGACCAGGAATGCTGATATTCCTGGACCTCGAAAAGCCTTTGAACTGGCTAGCGCCCCAGCTATTCTCTGCTGCCTCATTGACAAAGAGGTCAGAGGCAACCTGCTCTCCTGGACCAAAAACTGTCTCATAAACAGAGAAGCAAGAGTAAAACTTCATGGCACAGTCTCTGAGTACAAAAGACATGAAAATGGTACACCGCAAGGAGGTATTCTTAGCCCTCTTCTCTTCAACTGTTTAATGGAAAGAATAATGAGGTTGAAACTCCCACATCACTGCAGGCTGCTAAACTACGCGGACGACTTTGTCATCATCATAAAAGGAAGGGATGCGGCGCGCCTTGCACCCAAATGCTTAGACTGCATCAGTAAAGAGGCAAAACAGATTGGGATCAAACTCAACCCCTCAAAGTCAAAGGCCATGCCCATAAAAATAGCGAAGCCCAACATCCAACTCACAGTACAGGGTCAACCAATAGAATGGGTCGACACCTATCAGTATCTCGGTCAGGTGAAGTCACAGTGAGAGGTTGTGTTAACCGGAGCTCCTGAGTGTTGTTATATTATCATAGCAATATGGAAGTTGTAGTGAAGGACCTGGTGACTCTAGTGGGAGCCCTGAGGACAGAGTTGGACTCTCTGCGGGAGGAGGTGCGTCAGCTTAAAAAACAACGAGAAGTAACGAAGGAGGAGACCAGCAGTAAAGGGACCTCGTCTTGGAGAGTTGCGAAAGACAGGGGCCTTAAGAAGACTTTGATAAAGCCGCCTTCAAACGCCATAGCAACTTCAAATTCATTTGACGTTTTGGAGGACGAGTGCTGTGGAGAGACTGTGGATCGCGCAAAAGGGAAAGCAACGAAGAGAAAGGAAGCGCAGGCCCCTCAGAAAGTAAAGGAAGTACCTAAGCAAACATTAGTTGTGGGAGATTCCCAGATAAGGTATTTGGATAGAACGTTTTGTGCTAGAGATAGGGGGAACAGGTTAAGGGTTTGCTATCCCGGAGCTGGCATTGGTGATATTATAAACAACATGAATGATATTATGGCTGGTAATGGGAACAATCCCATTATTTGCATTAGCGTGGGAGGAAATGATGTTGGTCGAGTCAGGAGTGAGGAACTGATTCAGAGGTATAAAACAGCCATAGAGTTAGTTAGGAGCAAGGGAGGAATCCCGATCATATGTGGCATTCTTCCAAGAAAGGGAGTGGGAAATGAATGGATATCGAGGGCACTTGGTGTCAATTGCCGGCTGGAAAGATATTGCAAATCAAATGCAATATCTTTCATAGACAACTGGGAACACTTCTATGGAAGAAATGAAATGTATGCTCGTGATGGGGTGCATCTATCGAGAGCTGGGGTTGTTGCTGTTGCGAACTCGCTAGAAGAAGTGGTTAGAGGTGTTTGTTTGGGTTTAAACTGTTAGTAGATAGAGGTATGGGAATTGATTTGGAGGAAGGAGGTAATAAAAGTATGTGTTTGTGGGAGAAAGGAATTGGCAAAACGATCAGGGAAAGAGAAGGTCCGCAAAATAACAATTCACTTAGGGTTGTTGTTGCTGTTGCGAACTCGCTAGAAGAAGTGGTTAGAGGTGTTTGTTTGGGTTTAAACTGTTAGTAGATAGAGGTATGGGAATTGATTTGGAGGAAGGAGGTAATAAAAGTATGTGTTTGTGGGAGAAAGGAATTGGCAAAACGATCAGGGAAGAGAAGGTCCGCAAAATAACAATTCACTTAGGGTATATTACACTAACAGTAGAAGTCTAAGAAATAAAATTAACGAATTAAATGCTCTTGTCTGCACAGAAAAAATAGATATTATTGCACTTACCGAAACGTGGATGAATGTAGAAAATAGAGAACTATTAGCTGAATATCAAATATATGGATTTAAACTATTTCACACAGATAGATATATTAGACGAGGAGGTGGAGTAGCCATATATGTTAGGGACAATTTGAAATGTAGTCTCAAAGAGGGAATCAAAACAGAGCCACACACAGAAACTATTTGGATTGAATTAAACGAAAAAGCTAATAATATTATAATAGGAGTAATATATAGGCCACCAAATTTAGACAGAATGGAAGCAAAGCATCTATGGGATGAAATATCTAGAGCATCTAGATCTAACAGTATATATGTCATGGGTGACTTTAATTTTAGCGGAATAAACTGGTTGAACAAAACAGGGAATAGTGAAGCAGAAGATTTTCTAGAATTAATTGACGATTGCTTTCTTACGCAACACATTAAGGAACCAACACGGGAAAATAATATTTTAGATTTAGTGTTAACTAACAGGGAAACGCAAATTAATGACATCGAAATAGGGAGTGAGCTAGGGAGCAGTGATCACAAAGAAATCAGATTTAGCATAGAATGGAATAGACCAGTAGGAGAAAATTCTGTTAAAGTGCCAGATTTTCGAAAAGCTGATTTTAATAGCCTAAGAAATTTTTTGGGTCAAATTGATTGGAAAGGCTTGGGTATGGGGTGTGGGCCGGTCTTGGAGCGAGACATGAACCCAGCGATAGGTGACTTAAATGGGGATTTCGATGTGGATTCAATATATAACTTATTTAAGAATATTCTAAACAAAGCACAGGAACGTAGTATACCATACAAATTGAATAGATTCGTATACTAATGACCCAAAGTGGATAACAAAGAATTTGAAGAACCTTATAGGTAAAAAGAGAGCTTGGTACAAAAGGATTAAAAATGGGGAGGTCACTTTAGAACAGGAATTCGTACAACTGGTTAGAAATGTTAAAAAAGAGATAAGGAAAGCAAAAAGAAACTATGAAGTTCGCATAGCAGGGCAAGCAAAGACAAATCCTAAAGGGTTTTTTCAGTTATATCGTACTAAGACTAGGGAAAGGATAGGTCCATTAAAAACTGAGACAGGTCAAATAACAGATAGTGATGAAGAGATGAGTAGTATTTTTAATAAATATTTTGTATCTGTATTTACTAAAGAGGAACTTAACAATATGCCTTCAGCCGAACAAGTCTATGTGGGTGGGGACGAGGACAGGTTGACGAGTTTAGCAGTTACCAGGGAGGATGTTCTTAAACAAATAGTAAAACTCAAACCAAACAAATCCCCAGGGCCGGATGAAGTGTTTGCTAGGGTGCTTAAAGAATGCAAAGAGGAGCTTTGTGACCCACTGTCAACCATATTTAATAAATCAATAGAGTCAGGCAGAGTGCCAGAGTTTTGGAAAGTTGCTAATGTGATACCAGTTTTTAAGAAAGGAGATAGATCACTTGCGTCTAACTATCGACCAATTAGCCTAACGTCTATTGTGGGAAAGTTACTCGAATCTATAATAGCAAATAAAATTCGTCTTCATCTTGAAAAACATAAATTAATAATTGAGTCGCAACATGGCTTTATAAATGGCCGTTCATGTTTAACAAATTTGTTATCTTTTTATTCTAGCATTGTTGAGGCAGTTGATAGTGGTAAGGATTGCGATGTTGTATACCTTGACTTTAGCAAAGCTTTTGATACAGTGCCACATGAAAGACTGATTAAAAAATAGAGTCTCATGGTATTGGGGGTGCTATATTAAGATGGATTAGGGCATGGCTATACCAAAGGAAACAGAGAGTTAGTATAAATGGAATCAAGTCAGAGTGGGAAAATGTTGTAAGTGGAGTGCCTCAAGGCTCTGTCCTGGGACCTCTGTTGTTTATAATATATATAAATGATTTAGATTCAGGTTTGAGTAGCAACATTTGCAAATTTGCCGATGATACGAAAATCGGTAGGGAAATTAATTCGGAGGAGGACTCACTATCACTTCAAGTTGATCTAGATAGGGTTTTGAAATGGTCAAAGGATTGGCAGATGCAGTTTAATGCTGATAAATGTAAAGTTCTGAGGTTAGGTAATGATGATAGAGTTACAAGATACGAGCTAGATGGTGTTGTGATTGCGAAGTCGGATTGCGAAAGGGATCTGGAGTTATGATTAGTAAGAATTTAAAACAAAAGGATCAATGCATAAATGTTCGTAATAAGGCAAATCGGACACTTGGATTTATTAATCGCAGCGTTAGTAACAAGACACCTGGTGTGGTTCTCAAGCTATATCTTGCTCTAGTTAGGCCCCATTTAGATTATGCAGTTCAGTTTTGGTCGCCATATTATAGAATGGATATAAATTCACTTGAACGTGTCCAGCGTAGGATGACTAAGTTAATTCCCCAAATTAGAAATCTTTCATATGAAGAAAGATTAACAAAGCTTAAGTTGCATTCACTGGAAAGGCGAAGAGTTAGGGGTGACATGATAGAGGTTTACAAGTGGATGAATGGACATAACCGGGGGGATATTAATAGGGTATTAAAAGTATCAACACAGGACAGAACACGAAACAATGGATATAAATTGGATAAGTTTAGATTTAGGAAAGACTTGGGTAAATACTGGTTCAGTAACAGGGTTGTTGATTTGTGGAACCAATTGCCGCGTAACATTGTGGAGGTGGGGTCCCTCGATTGTTTTAAGCACGGGTTGGACAAGTATATGAGTGGGATTGGGTGGTTATAGAATAGGAGCTGCCTCGTATGGGCCAATAGGCCTTCTGCAGTTACCTTTGTTCTTATGTTCTTATGTTCTTATATTACACTAACAGTAGAAGTCTAAGAAATAAAATTAACGAATTAAATGCTCTTGTCTGCACAGAAAAAATAGATATTATTGCACTTACCGAAACGTGGATGAATGTAGAAAATAGAGAACTATTAGCTGAATATCAAATATATGGATTTAAACTATTTCACACAGATAGATATATTAGACGAGGAGGTGGAGTAGCCATATATGTTAGGGACAATTTGAAATGTAGTCTCAAAGAGGGAATCAAAACAGAGCCACACACAGAAACTATTTGGATTGAATTAAACGAAAAAGCTAATAATATTATAATAGGAGTAATATATAGGCCACCAAATTTAGACAGAATGGAAGCAAAGCATCTATGGGATGAAATATCTAGAGCATCTAGATCTAACAGTATTTATGTCATGGGTGACTTTAATTTTAGCGGAATAAACTGGTTGAACAAAACAGGGAATAGTGAAGCAGAAGATTTTCTAGAATTAATTGACGATTGCTTTCTTACGCAACACATTAAGGAACCAACACGGGAAAATAATATTTTAGATTTAGTGTTAACTAACAGGGAAACGCAAATTAATGACATCGAAATAGGGAGTGAGCTAGGGAGCAGTGATCACAAAGAAATCAGATTTAGCATAGAATGGAATAGACCAGTAGGAGAAAATTCTGTTAAAGTGCCAGATTTTCGAAAAGCTGATTTTAATAGCCTAAGAAATTTTTTGGGTCAAATTGATTGGAAAGGCTTGGGTATGGGGTGTGGGCCGGTCTTGGAGCGAGACATGAACCCAGCGATAGGTGACTTAAATGGGGATTTCGATGTGGATTCAATATATAACTTATTTAAGAATATTCTAAACAAAGCACAGGAACGTAGTATACCATACAAATTGAATAGATCGTATACTAATGACCCAAAGTGGATAACAAAGAATTTGAAGAACCTTATAGGTAAAAAGAGAGCTTGGTACAAAAGGATTAAAAATGGGGAGTTCACTTTAGAACAGGAATTCGTACAAATGGTTAGAAATGTTAAAAAAGAGATAAGGAAAGCAAAAAGAAACTATGAAGTTCGCATAGCAGGGCAAGCAAAGACAAATCCTAAAGGGTTTTTTCAGTTATATCGTACTAAGACTAGGGAAAGGATAGGTCCATTAAAAACTGAGACAGGTCAAATAACAGATAGTGATGAAGAGATGAGTAGTATTTTTAATAAATATTTTGTATCTGTATTTACTAAAGAGGAACTTAACAATATGCCTTCAGCCGAACAAGTCTATGTGGGTGGGGACGAGGACAGGTTGACGAGTTTAGCAGTTACCAGGGAGGATGTTCTTAAACAAATAGTAAAACTCAACCAAACAAATCCCCAGGGCCGGATGAAGTGTTTGCTAGGGTGCTTAAAGAATGCAAAGAGGAGCTTTGTGACCCACTGTCAACCATATTTAATAAATCAATAGAGTCAGGCAGAGTGCCAGAGTTTTGGAAAGTTGCTAATGTGATACCAGTTTTTAAGAAAGGAGATAGATCACTTGCGTCTAACTACATAAGAACATAAGAACATAAGAACAAAGGTAACTGCAGAAGGCCTATTGGCCCATACGAGGCAGCTCCTATTCTATAACAAACCAATCCCACTCATATACTTGTCCAACCCGTGCTTGAAACAATCGAGGGACCCCACCTCCACAATGTTACGCGGCAATTGGTTCCACAAATCAACAACCCTGTTACTGAACCAGTATTTACCCAAGTCTTTCCTAAATCTAAACTTATCCAATTTATATCCATTGTTTCGTGTTCTGTCCTGTGTTGATACTTTTAATACCCTATTAATATCCCCCCGGTTATGTCCATTCATCCACTTGTAAACCTCTATCATGTCACCCCTAACTCTTCGCCTTTCCAGTGAATGCAACTTAAGCTTTGTTAATCTTTCTTCATATGAAGATTTCTAATTTGGGGAATTAACTTAGTCATCCTACGCTGGACACATTCAAGTGAATTTATATCCATTCTATAATATGGCGACCAAAACTGAACTGCATAATCTAAATGGGGCCTAACTAGAGCAAGATATAGCTTGAGAACCACACCAGGTGTCTTGTTACTAACGCTGCGATTAATTAATCCAAGTGTCCGATTTGCCTTATTACGAACATTTATGCATTGATTCTTTTGTTTTAAATTCTTACTAATCATAACTCCCAGATCCCTTTCGCAATCCGACTTCGCAATCACAACACCATCTAGCTCGTATCTTGTAACTCTATCATCATTACCTAACCTCAGAACTTTACATTTATCAGCATTAAACTGCATCTGCCAATCCTTTGACCATTTCAAAACCCTATCTAGATCAACTTGAAGTGATAGTGAGTCCTCCTCCGAATTAATTTCCCTACCGATTTTCGTATCATCGGCAAATTTGCAAATGTTGCTACTCAAACCTGAATCTAAATCATTTATATATATTATAAACAACAGAGGTCCCAGGACAGAGCCTTGAGGCACTCCACTTACAACATTTTCCCACTCTGACTTGATTCCATTTATACTAACTCTCTGTTTCCTTTGGTATAGCCATGCCCTAATCCAGCTTAATATAGCACCCCCAATACCATGAGACTCTATTTTTTTAATCAGTCTTTCATGTGGCACTGTATCAAAAGCTTTGCTAAAGTCAAGGTATACAACATCGCAATCCTTACCACTATCAACTGCCTCAACAATGCTAGAATAAAAAGATAACAAATTTGTAAACATGAACGGCCATTTATAAAACCATGTTGCGACTCAATTATTAATTTATGTTTTTCAAGATGAAGACGAATTTTATTTGCTATTATAGATTCGAGTAACTTTCCCACAATAGACGTTAGGCTAATTGGTCGATAGTTAGACGCAAGTGATCTATCTCCTTTCTTAAAAACTGGTATCACATTAGCAACTTTCCAAAACTCTGGCACTCTGCCTGACTCTATTGATTTATTAAATATGGTTGACAGTGGGTCACAAAGCTCCTCTTTGCATTCTTTAAGCACCCTAGCAAACACTTCATCCGGCCCTGGGGATTTGTTTGGTTTGAGTTTTACTATTTGTTTAAGAACATCCTCCCTGGTAACTGCTAAACTCGTCAACCTGTCCTCGTCCCCACCCACATAGACTTGTTCGGCTGAAGGCATATTGTTAAGTTCCTCTTTAGTAAATACAGATACAAAATATTTATTAAAAATACTACTCATCTCTTCATCACTATCTGTTATTTGACCTGTCTCAGTTTTTAATGGACCTATCCTTTCCCTAGTCTTAGTACGATATAACTGAAAAAACCCTTTAGGATTTGTCTTTGCTTGCCCTGCTATGCGAACTTCATAGTTTCTTTTTGCTTTCCTTATATCTTTTTTAACATTTCTAACCAGTTGTACGAATTCCTGTTCTAAAGTGACCTCCCCATTTTTAATCCTTTTGTACCAAGCTCTCTTTTTACCTATAAGGTTCTTCAAATTCTTTGTTATCCACTTTGGGTCATTAGTATACGATCTATTCAATTTGTATGGTATACTACGTTCCTGTGCTTTGTTTAGAATATTCTTAAATAAGTTATATATTGAATCCACATCGAAATCCCCATTTAAGTCACCTATCGCTGGGTTCATGTCTCGCTCCAAGACCGGCCCACACCCCATACCCATGCCTTTCCAATCAATTTGACCCAAAACTATCGACCAATTAGCCTAACGTCTATTGTGGGAAAGTTACTCGAATCTATAATAGCAAATAAAATTCGTCTTCATCTTGAAAAACATAAATTAATAATTGAGTCGCAACATGGTTTTATAAATGGCCGTTCATGTTTAACAAATTTGTTATCTTTTTATTCTAGCATTGTTGAGGCAGTTGATAGTGGTAAGGATTGCGATGTTGTATACCTTGACTTTTGGAAATACCTTGACTTTTGGATACCTTGACTTTGGAAAAAGCTTTTGATACAGTGCCACATGAAAGACTGATTAAAAAATAGAGTCTCATGGTATTGGGGGTGCTATATTAAGCTGGATTAGGGCATGGCTATACCAAAGGAAACAGAGAGTTAGTATAAATGGAATCAAGTCAGAGTGGGAAAATGTTGTAAGTGGAGTGCCTCAAGGCTCTGTCCTGGGACCTCTGTTGTTTATAATATATATAAATGATTTAGATTCAGGTTTGAGTAGCAACATTTGCAAATTTGCCGATGATACGAAAATCGGTAGGGAAATTAATTCGGAGGAGGACTCACTATCACTTCAAGTTGATCTAGATAGGGTTTTGAAATGGTCAAAGGATTGGCAGATGCAGTTTAATGCTGATAAATGTAAAGTTCTGAGGTTAGGTAATGATGATAGAGTTACAAGATACGAGCTAGATGGTGTTGTGATTGCGAAGTCGGATTGCGAAAGGGATCTGGGAGTTATGATTAGTAAGAATTTAAAACAAAAGGATCAATGCATAAATGTTCGTAATAAGGCAAATCGGACACTTGGATTTATTAATCGCAGCGTTAGTAACAAGACACCTGGTGTGGTTCTCAAGCTATATCTTGCTCTAGTTAGGCCCCATTTAGATTATGCAGTTCAGTTTGGTCGCCATATTATAGAATGGATATAAATTCACTTGAACGTGTCCAGCGTAGGATGACTAAGTTAATTCCCCAAATTAGAAATCTTTCATATGAAGAAAGATTAACAAAGCTTAAGTTGCATTCACTGGAAAGGCGAAGAGTTAGGGGTGACATGATAGAGGTTTACAAGTGGATGAATGGACATAACCGGGGGGATATTAATAGGGTATTAAAAGTATCAACACAGGACAGAACACGAAACAATGGATATAAATTGGATAAGTTTAGATTTAGGAAAGACTTGGGTAACTTTGGAAAAAGCTTTTATCATATTATCATAGCAATATGGAAGTTGTAGTGAAGGACCTGGTGACTCTAGTGGGAGCCCTGAGGACAGAGTTGGACTCTCTGCGGGAGGAGGTGCGTCAGCTTAAAAAACAACGAGAAGTAACGAAGGAGGAGACCAGCAGTAAAGGGACCTCGTCTTGGAGAGTTGCGAAAGACAGGGGCCTTAAGAAGACTTTGATAAAGCCGCCTTCAAACGCCATAGCAACTTCAAATTCATTTGACGTTTTGGAGGACGAGTGCTGTGGAGAGACTGTGGATCGCGCAAAAGGGAAAGCAACGAAGAGAAAGGAAGCGCAGGCCCCTCAGAAAGTAAAGGAAGTACCTAAGCAAACATTAGTTGTGGGAGATTCCCAGATAAGGTATTTGGATAGAACGTTTTGTGCTAGAGATAGGGGGAACAGGTTAAGGGTTTGCTATCCCGGAGCTGGCATGGTGATATTATAAACAACATGAATGATATTATGGCTGGTAATGGGAACAATCCCATTATTTGCATTAGCGTGGGAGGAAATGATGTTGGTCGAGTCAGGAGTGAGGAACTGATTCAGAGGTATAAAACAGCCATAGAGTTAGTTAGGAGCAAGGGAGGAATCCCGATCATATGTGGCATTCTTCCAAGAAAGGAGTGGGAAATGAATGGATATCGAGGGCACTTGGTGTCAATTGCCGGCTGGAAAGATATTGCAAATCAAATGCAATATCTTTCATAGACAACTGGGAACACTTCTATGGAAGAAATGAAATGTATGCTCGTGATGGGGTGCATCTATCGAGAGCTGGGGTTGTTGCTGTTGCGAACTCGCTAGAAGAAGTGGTTAGAGGTGTTTGTTTGGGTTTTAAACTGTTAGTAGATAGAGGTATGGGAATTGATTTGGAGGAAGGAGGTAATAAAAGTATGTGTTTGTGGGAGAAAGGAATTGGCAAAACGATCAGGGAAAGAGAAGGTCCGCAAAATAACAATTCACTTAGGGTATATTACACTAACAGTAGAAGTCTAAGAAATAAAATTAACGAATTAAATGCTCTTGTCTGCACAGAAAAAATAGATATTATTGCACTTACCGAAACGTGGATGAATGTAGAAAATAGAGAACTATTAGCTGAATATCAAATATATGGATTTAAACTATTTCACACAGATAGATATATTAGACGAGGAGGTGGAGTAGCCATATATGTTAGGGACAATTTGAAATGTAGTCTCAAAGAGGGAATCAAAACAGAGCCACACACAGAAACTATTTGGATGAATTAAACGAAAAAGCTAATAATATTATAATAGGAGTAATATATAGGCCACCAAATTTAGACAGAATGGAAGCAAAGCATCTATGGGATGAAATATCTAGAGCATCTAGATCTAACAGTATTTATGTCATGGGTGACTTTAATTTTAGCGGAATAAACTGGTTGAACAAAACAGGGAATAGTGAAGCAGATGATTTTCTAGAATTAATTGACGATTGCTTTCTTACGCAACACATTAAGGAACCAACACGGGAAAATAATATTTTAGATTTAGTGTTAACTAACAGGGAAACGCAAATTAATGACATCGAAATAGGGAGTGAGCTAGGGAGCAGTGATCACAAAGAAATCAGATTTAGCATAGAATGGAATAGACCAGTAGGAGAAAATTCTGTTAAAGTGCCAGATTTTCGAAAGCTGATTTTAATAGCCTAAGAAATTTTTTGGGTCAAATTGATTGGAAAGGCTTGGGTATGGGGTGTGGGCCGGTCTTGGAGCGAGACATGAACCCAGCGATTGGTGACTTAAATGGGGATTTCGATGTGGATTCAATATATAACTTATTTAAGAATATTCTAAACAAAGCACAGGAACGTAGTATACCATACAAATTGAATAGATCGTATACTAATGACCCAAAGTGGATAACAAAGAATTTGAAGAACCTTATAGGTAAAAAGAGAGCTTGGTACAAAAGGATTAAAAATGGGGAGGTCACTTTAGAACAGGAATTCGTACAACTGGTTAGAAATGTTAAAAAAGAGATAAGGAAAGCAAAAAGAAACTATGAAGTTCGCATAGCAGGGCAAGCAAAGACAAATCCTAAAGGGTTTTTTCAGTTATATCGTACTAAGACTAGGGAAAGGATAGGTCCATTAAAAACTGAGACAGGTCAAATAACAGATAGTGATGAAAAGATGAGTAGTATTTTTAATAAATATTTTGTATCTGTATTTACTAAAGAGGAACTTAACAATATGCCTTCAGCCGAACAAGTCTATGTGGGTGGGGACGAGGACAGGTTGACGAGTTTAGCAGTTACCAGGGAGGATGTTCTTAAACAAATAGTAAAACTCAAACCAAACAAATCCCCAGGGCCGGATGAAGTGTTTGCTAGGGTGCTTAAAGAATGCAAAGAGGAGCTTTGTGACCCACTGTCAACCATATTTAATAAATCAATAGAGTCAGGCAGAGTGCCAGAGTTTTGGAAAGTTGCTAATGTGATACCAGTTTTTAAGAAAGGAGATAGATCACTTGCGTCTAACTATCGACCAATTAGCCTAACGTCTATTGTGGGAAAGTTACTCGAATCTATAATAGCAAATAAAATTCGTCTTCATCTTGAAAACATAAATTAATAATTGAGTCGCAACATGGTTTTATAAATGGCCGTTCATGTTTAACAAATTTGTTATCTTTTTATTCTAGCATTGTTGAGGCAGTTGATAGTGGTAAGGATTGCGATGTTGTATACCTTGACTTTAGCAAAGCTTTTGATACAGTGCCACATGAAAGACTGATTAAAAAATAGAGTCTCATGGTATTGGGGGTGCTATATTAAGCTGGATTAGGGCATGGCTATACCAAAGGAAACAGAGAGTTAGTATAAATGGAATCAAGTCAGAGTGGGAAAATGTTGTAAGTGGAGTGCCTCAAGGCTCTGTCCTGGGACCTCTGTTGTTTATAATATATATAAATGATTTAGATTCAGGTTTGAGTAGCAACATTTGCAAATTTGCAGATGATACGAAAATCGGTAGGGAAATTAATTCGGAGGAGGACTCACTATCACTTCAAGTTGATCTAGATAGGGTTTTGAAATGGTCAAAGGATTGGCAGATGCAGTTTAATGCTGATAAATGTAAAGTTCTGAGGTTAGGTAATGATGATAGAGTTACAAGATACGAGCTAGATGGTGTTGTGATTGCGAAGTCGGATTGCGAAAGGGATCTGGGAGTTTTGATTAGTAAGAATTTAAAACAAAAGGATCAATGCATAAATGTTCGTAATAAGGCAAATCGGACACTTGGATTTATTAATCGCAGCGTTAGTAACAAGACACCTGGTGTGGTTCTCAAGCTATATCTTGCTCTAGTTAGGCCCCATTTAGATTATGCAGTTCAGTTTTGGTCGCCATATTATAGAATGGATATAAATTCACTTGAACGTGTCCAGCGTAGGATGACTAAGTTAATTCCCCAAATTAGAAATCTTTCATATGAAGAAAGATTAACAAAGCTTAAGTTGCATTCACTGGAAAGGCGAAGAGTTAGGGGTGACATGATAGAGGTTTACAAGTGGATGAATGGACATAACCGGGGGGATATTAATAGGGTATTAAAAAGTATCAACACAGGACAGAACACGAAACAATGGATATAAATTGGATAAGTTTAGATTTAGGAAAGACTTGGGTAAATACTGGTTCAGTAACAGGGTTGTTGATTTGTGGAACCAATTGCCGCGTAACATTGTGGAGGTGGGGTCCCTCGATTGTTTCAAGCACGGGTTGGACAAGTATATGAGTGGGATTGGGTGGTTATAGAATAGGAGCTGCCTCGTATGGGCCAATAGGCCTTCTGCAGTTACCTTTGTTCTTATGTTCTTATGTTCTTATCTAGGAATCATCCTGGACACACACATGAATTTTAATGCTGAGGTCACATACTTGAGAGAGCGAACTGCGGCCCGGACGGCAATCCTCAGGTCGCTAACCTCCCTTTCTGGAGGAGCCAATGTGCAAGTCCTTCGCACATACTATGTACAGGCAGTCAGATCAGTGATCGATTATGCCGCACCTGCACTCACAAATCTATCACACCAACAGTGGAAAAAGCTTGAAGTTGCCCAAAACAATGCTATGAGAGCTGCACTGGGAGCACCCATGTGGACCAGGCTTGAAACTCTTAGACTGGAGACGGGTTTGCCCTCTCTACAAGAAAGAATATCACAAAGGACAGCTACAATTATCAGTAAGATAATTATTTCTTCTGATCCAATCCCAGTACGGCAGGCTTTGGTGGTTGGACTAAGCCAAACAATGGAAACTCTTGGGTTGCAAGAGCAGGAAAAGTCCTAAACAGACTACATTTAAAAAACATGATTCTTGATAGAGAGGGTGATCATCCACACCCAAATTACACTCCTTCCGCGCCGTGGGAAGAGCCTACTTTCAAAATAGTAATAGAAAGTCTCCCAATGAAAAAGGCTGCCTATGATCCGACAATCCTAAGGCGCATAATAGAAGAGCAAATGTATAGCATAGCAGTAGCAGGAGCCACCCACATCTTCACAGACGGATCGGTGGACACAGAAAATGAGAGTGCTGGCGCTGCTCTTTGCACGACCAGCGTTCAGGCATATTGGAGACTGGGAGGACTAGTATCATCAACCCAAACTGAGCTTTCGCCATACAACAGGCATTCGCATATGTGATTGCACAAAACACTCAAAATGCAATCATACACACAGACTCAAAAGCTGCACTTCAAATACTAGGACAAAACAGTGGAAAGATAATGTGGAAATAATTACCACCATTTTGTATCTTGGAACAGTCGCTAAAGGCAAAGGCCTCAACATAAGAACATAAGAACAAAGATAACTGCAGAAGGCCTATTGGCCCATACGAGGCAGCTCCTATTCTATAACCACCCAATCCCACTCATATACTTGTCCAACCCGTGCTTGAAACAATCGAGGGACCCCACCTCCACAATGTTACGCGGCAATTGGTTCCACAAATCAACAACCCTGTTACTGAACCAGTATTTACCCAAGTCTTTCCTAAATCTAAACTTATCCAATTTATACCCATTGTTTCGTGTTCTGTCCTGTGTTGATACTTTTAATACCCTATTAATATCCCCCCGGTTATGTCCATTCATCCACTTGTAAACCTCTATCATGTCACCCCTAACTCTTCGCCTTTCCAGTGAATGCAACTTAAGCTTTGTTAATCTTTCTTCATATGAAAGATTTCTAATTTGGGGAATTAACTTAGTCATCCTACGCTGGACACGTTCAAGTGAATTTATATCCATTCTATAATATGGCGACCAAAACTGAACTGCATAATCTAAATGGGGCCTAACTAGAGCAAGATATAGCTTGAGAACCACACCAGGTGTCTTGTTACTAACGCTGCGATTAATAAATCCAAGTGTCCGATTTGCCTTATTACGAACATTTATGCATTGATCCTTTTGTTTTAAATTCTTACTAATCATAACTCCCAGATCCCTTTCGCAATCCGACTTCGCAATCACAACACCATCTAGCTCGTATCTTGTAACTCTATCATCATTACCTAACCTCAGAACTTTACATTTATCAGCATTAAACTGCATCTGCCAATCCTTTGACCATTTCAAAACCCTATCTAGATCAACTTGAAGTGATAGTGAGTCCTCCTCCGAATTAATTTCCCTACCGATTTTCGTATCATCGGCAAATTTGCAAATGTTGCTACTCAAACCTGAATCTAAATCATTTATATATATTATAACAACAGAGGTCCCAGGACAGAGCCTTGAGGCACTCCACTTACAACATTTTCCCACTCTGACTTGATTCCATTTATACTAACTCTCTGTTTCCTTTGGTATAGCCATGCCCTAATCCAGCTTAATATAGCACCCCCAATACCATGAGACTCTATTTTTTTAATCAGTCTTTCATGTGGCACTGTATCAAAAGCTTTGCTAAAGTCAAGGTATACAACATCGCAATCCCACCACCATCAACCGCCTCAACAATGCTAGAATAAAAAGATAACAAATTTGTTAAACATGAACGGCCATTTATAAAACCATGTTGCGACTCAATTATTAATTTATGTTTTTCAAGATGAAGACGAATTTTATTTGCTATTATAGATTCGAGTAACTTTCCCACAATAGACGTTAGGCTAATTGGTCGATAGTTAGACGCAAGTGATCTATCTCCTTTTTTAAAAACTGGTATCACATTAGCAACTTTCCAAAACTCTGGCACTCTGCCTGACTCTATTGATTTATTAAATATGGTTGACAGTGGGTCACAAAGCTCCTCTTTGCATTCTTTAAGCACCCTAGCAAACACTTCATCCGGCCCTGGGGATTTGTTTGGTTTGAGTTTTACTATTTGTTTAAGAACATCCTCCCTGGTAACTGCTAAACTTGTCAACCTGTCCTCGTCCCCACCCACATAGACTTGTTCGGCTGAAGGCATATTGTTAAGTTCCTCTTTAGTAAATACAGATACAAAATATTTATTAAAAATACTACTCATCTCTTCATCACTATCTGTTATTTGACCTGTCTCAGTTTTAATGGACCTATCCTTTCCCTAGTCTTAGTACGATATAACTGAAAAAACCCTTTAGGATTTGTCTTTGCTTGCCCTGCTATGCGAACTTCATAGTTTCTTTTTGCTTTCCTTATCTCTTTTTTAACATTTTTAACCAGTTGTACGAATTCCTGTTCTAAAGTGACCTCCCCATTTTTAATCCTTTTGTACCAAGCTCTCTTTTTACCTATAAGGTTCTTCAAATTCTTTGTTATCCACTTTGGGTCATTAGTATACGATCTATTCAATTTGTATGGTATACTACGTTCCTGTGCTTTGTTTAGAATATTCTTAAATAAGTTATATATTGAATCCACATCGAAATCCCCATTTAAGTCACCTATCGCTGGGTTCATGTCTCGCTCCAAGACCGGCCCCACACCCCATACCCAAGCCATTCCAATCAATTTGACCCAAAAAATTTCTTAGGCTATTAAAATCAGCTTTTCGAAAATCTGGCACTTTAACAGAATTTTCTCCTTTCTGTTAAAGCTTAAACATAACTTTAAACTGGATCCCATCCCATATTGGAATCCCATTAAATGAAAAAGCTGATGAAATTGCTAAATTGGCAACTCGTCATCCAGTGATACATAAAACAATTCAACCCAGCCTAGAGAACATAAAAACATCATCACCAAAAAACTCTCACATCTCAACAAAGCCTACCTACACCAGAGAATAACTGAGGGTTCGCCATCTGCAACATGGTATCTTCAGGCAACCAATTAGAAAGGTTAAATATCCCAAAAGGAATCCACAGGGAAATAGCAGTTAGGTTATATAGACTACGTCTAGGTTACAGATGCAACTGGGAGATTGGTGAACCCCGACAGAGAGAGTGCATCTTCTGCCAAACTGTCACAGAAAAGCCATTACTTGGGTGATCCAGGGTAGTGGCAGATGTTTGAGTGACTCGGGTGGGCTTGGTGATTGTGGGGATTAGCATACAGGAGTGCATGCTGTTACGGAAATAGTCAACTTGAGGGTTGTTTTGAAGACCCAGGTCAATATTTAAATCACCTCCCAGAATGATGTGATTTTGTTGAGATTGTTATTTATGATAAGATTCCTTACATTGTCAGAGAATAAAGCTATGTTGGTATTAGGAAATCTATAGATGGCACCGATTATCAGGGAGGATTTAAGGGATTTTACTGGAGAACTTGGCAAAGGTATATTCACAATAGTCGTCTCTATCACTAATGACACTATTGCAAGTGAAGGTATCTTTGTAATATATTGCTGTACCGCCACCTTTTTTATTAGGCCTGCAGTTATGAATGGCTTTATAACCAGCTAAATTGTAGAGTTGGGTATAGTCATTACTTAGCCAAGTTTCTGTTAAAATGATGAAAGATAATTTAGTACCTAGTGCTGTAAGAAGTGCATTTATATCATCAAAATGTTTACCAAGTGACCTAACATTTTGGTTGTAAACTGATAAGCAGGTGCTATTTAGGAGTTTGTTTTTTGCAAGATTTGCTGTGTAATACCTGCAATAATGATGATCAATGTGCTGATTTGTGTGGATATGGGACAGAAGATTTCGATCTGGATCAATATCAGTAAGCATATAGATAAGATAATGTCACAATACAATAAGATAAGCAATTTCAGGAACAGATGAAAACTAAATCTGCTGTAAAATAGAAAGTTATAGTAGCAAAACACAGCAATATAATAATATAACAATACAATAAGGGCTTACAAAGTATTGAGTCTGCTAAAATTAGAGAATAATTATGGCAAAACTCAACAATAAATGCAAGTAAACAAAAGAATTGAAACAATTAGAGGTAGAATAAAAGTCACTAGATAGCCATGGAGGATACACAAGTTTGGTGGAGAGAACAAAAAATCAGTAGAGACTGTCAGGATGAATATATATATAAAAAAAAAAAAAATTGACAAATGATAATTGTAAAGTAAATAATCTTAAAGATAATAAATTTTAATTAGCTTAGTTTTAACCTATAATTAGAATGAACTTAATTAAAAGAACAAAATGAGATCAATAATTGATTTCAATAAATGACATAGATCAATACAATTAAATTTACAATTTAAATGGAATAGGGTAAGAATAGATTTAAGAGTAAAATTTTACAATGAAACTGAGGTAGATGCTTGCATAAGTGCATGGAGACTTGATGGATTATTTAGGAAATTATATGAATGAGAGAACATTAGGTAAATGGTAAGGCAGAGACAGCACCTTAGACAAAGTTAGATAAGTTAGGTTAGGCTCAGGCACTGAAGAGTTATTTTAAGTACTGGCATTGGTCGGGTTCAGGTTTTCAGATATACCACAGGTGATGAAACTTAAGACGAGTGAGTACAGGTAAGCAGGGAATGACAAAGAGGTGTGCGAAAAACTCAATAAAGGTTCCAGGAGGTCTATACAAGGAGAGATCATGGTGCTAGGAGAGGTGGCAGCAAACCAGGGCGACCTTGAAAGGTTCGAAATAACAAGAGATGAGGTCAAAAAGCACCTATTCGAGCTGGACGTGAGAAAGCTGCTGGAACCTACGGAATCTCCCATGGGTATTGAAAGAGTGTGCAGGAGCACTTTGTTTGCCACTCTCCATAGTGTATAGTAGGTCACTGGAAACGGGAGACCTACCAGAAACATGGAAGATGGCTAATGTTGGCCCAATATACAAAAAGGGTGACAGACAAGAAGCACTGAACTACAGGCCAGTGCCCTTAACTTGTATACTGTCATGTTCACAGAAAATGGTACCATCCGTTTTCTATGTGGTGGCGGAGCAGACGCCAGAGAGAGAAGGTAACAGAGCGTACAGGACGCCCACCAAGCTTGGTA
>NC_091158.1:4026961-4061961 GCF_040958095.1 Procambarus clarkii
TATATATATATATATATATATATATATATATATATATATATATATATATAATATATATGTCGTACTAGTAGCCAGAACGTACTTCTCGGCCTACTATGCAAGGCCCGATTTGCCTAATAAGCCAAGTTTTCCTGAATTAATATATTTTCTCTAAATTTTTTCTTATGAAATGATAAAGCTACCCATTTCATTATGTATGAGGTCAATTTTTTTTTTATTGGAGTTTAAATTAACGTAGATAACTAACGTAGATAGCTAACGTAGATAAGATAACGTAGATAATTAACGTAGATAACTAATAATAACTAACTCTGCTTTCAGACAACACTCAGCTCCCTTGTTTAAATCCCTAAACTTGCTAAATATTAGCTCCCTCCACACATTCTCTTGTGTCAACTACATAAAAAAAATAAAAAATCAAAATGTTTTATTTAGGTAAGGTACATACATAAAAGAGATTTTACAGAGAGTGATGGATATATAGATAGGGCTAGTACATACAATGCCTAACCACTATTACGCAAAGCGTTTCGGGCATAAAAACTTAAATGACTAAAGCTTAATACTAATTGAGCATAAAGAATAAAATGAAAACATAGCTGAAAAAGCAGCACAAATACAATTCTGTCGACAAAGAGCACTCTTTAAAAAAAAAACAGACATAGGATGACAATAGAGGGGTAAGGTAGGTTACAGGGAATTTATTAGGTATAGCTTCGTTTTTATCTTAAACTGGTTGAGAGAGGTACAGTCTTTAACATGGTTGGGAAGGTCATTCCACAATCTGGGTCCCTTGATTTGTAGAGCATTTCTAGTTTGATTAAGTCGTACTCTAGGAATATCAAAACTGTATTTATTTCTGGTGTGATGCTCATGGGTTCTGATACAACCTTCTATGAAGCTTTTGAGATCAGGATTGGCATTATAGTTTAGCGTTTTATATATGTATAATACACATGAGAGAATGTGCAGTGACTTAATGTCTAACATATTCAGAGATTTAAGTAGGGGTACCGAGTGATGTCTGGGGCCAGAATTGGATATTGTCCTAATAGCAGCTTTGTGTTGAGTAATTAGAGGACGTAAGTGATTTTGGGTAGTAGAGCCCCAAGCACAAATACCATAGTTGAGATATGGATAGATAAGGGAGTAATAGAGAGTCACCAGGGCAGGGCGTGGTACATAATATCTGATCTTAGAAAGAATGCCCACAGTTTTTGAAACTTTTTTTGATATGTTTAGAATGTGTCCCTGGAAATTAAGCTTGTGGTCAATGAGAATGCCAAGGAATTTGCCATCTAATTTGTTACAAATTTGGGTATTGTTTATTTTGAGATTTATTTGATTAGAGGATTTATTGCCAAACAGAATATAGAAGGTTTTGTCAATGTTAAGGGTGAGTTTGTTGGCAGTTAGCCACAGATGGACTTTATTTAGCTCAGTATTTACTGTGGCATTTAGAGCAAGGGGATCAGGACTGGAGTAAATGAAGGTTGTCGTCAGCAAATAGAATTGGTTTGAGGTGTTGGGAGGCATTTGGAAGGTCATTAATGTAGATGAGAAAGAGGAGAGGGCCAAGTATGCTGCCCTGGGGAACACCAATGTTGATGGGTAGGGTGGGAGAAATTGTATTATTCACAGAAACATATTGGAGCCTGTCAGTAAGGTAGGATTTGAGGTATTGTAGGGAGTGTCCTCTGACTCCATAATGATGTAATTTAAGAAGAAGGTTTTGGTGGTTGACAGTGTCAAAAGCTTTACGCAGATCCACAAACAACCCAACAGGGAACTCATTTTTATCAAGAGCTGTATGAATCGAGTTAAGCATACTAATAAGTGCATCGTTAGTGCTTTTTTTGGGTCTGAAGCCATATTGGCAAGGGCTAAGTATATTGAGTTTGGCTAGATATGAGTAAAGCTGCTTATAGATTAGTTTTTCAAAATTTTTTGACAAGTTTGGCAGGATAGATATAGGTCTGTAGTTGTTAACATCTGTGAGATTACCACATTTGTGGACAGGCGTTACTCTCGCTTTTTTTAGAATATCTGGGAAGGTTTGGAGTTCAAGTGACTTGTTGAAGAGCAAAGCAATAGCAGGGGCTAAAGATCTGGAGGCTTTTTTGTAAATTAAAGTTGGTATCTCCTCAAGGGCACCAGACTTGGTTTTAAGGGAATAACCTTAATCAAAACATATCAAAACTGTATTTATTTCTCTGATTTACAAAACCCTGTTCTTAAATGCAAACCATGCTCTGAAACTCTCCCTGGACAGATGTAATAGGACCCATTATCACCACACCAGAAATAAATATTTCTTTGATATCCCCAGGGTCAAACTTAATCTGTGTAAACACTCTATGCAAATTAAGGGACCTAGTCTATGGAACTCACTCCCTAGTGAATTGAAAAACTGTAAAACTTTTGCCTTATTTAAAAGCAAAACCAAAAAGTACCTAATTTCATCTTCTTAGTTCCTACACTGAGCTTTAAATTTGCTCTGTACCTAGTGTTACCCAATCTCCTAATTTTTATGTAGTATCAAACAACCTTATCATTGTGTTCATTGTTGTCTTCTTTTATGTGCTAGCCATATGCTGTATTGTGACTACCAATTTTTGTCAACTACCATTCAAGCTGTCATTGCAATCAATCTTATATAGCTACCTATGTGCTTTAATATTCTGTACCTACAATTTTCTCTCATCTTCTTTTTTTCATTCCATGTAACTGTTATCATTTTTTTGTCTATAAATTTTGCAAGTATTTACCTCCTTAAAATTTTCTTAGATTAAGGACCTGCCCGAAACGCTGCGCGTACTAGTGGCTTTACAAGACTGTAATTACCATATTATGTATCCTCACATTCCCAATGTACATTCTTGTATATGCATGAATAAAATAAAATAAAAAATAGATATATGACCGAACCTAACCAACCCTACCTAACCTATCTTTATAGGTTAGGTTAGGTTAGGTAGCCGAAAAAGTTAGGTTAGGTTAGGTTAGGTAGGTTAGGTAGTCGAAAACAGTTAATTTATGAAAACTTGGCTTATTAGGCAAATCGGGCCTTGCATAGTAGGCCGAGAAGTGCGTTCTGGCTACTAGGTACGACATATACATATATATATATATATATATATATATATATATATATATATATATATATATATATATATATATATATATATATATATATATATATAAATATATATATATAACTGAAAACTCACACCCCAGAAGTGACTCGAACCCATACTCCCAGAAGCAACGCAACTGGTATGTACAAGACGCCTTAATCCACTTGACCATCACGACCGGACATAATGAGGTGATAGCCGAGGCTATATGAACCACCCCACCGCCGGCACTCGGATAGTTATCTTGGGCATAGCATTTTACCAAATCACCTCATTCTTTGGGGCACACGTGAGGAACACAAATGCGAACAAGCCTGAATGGTCCCCAGGACATATGCAACTGAAAACTCACACCCCAGAAGTGACTCGAACCCATACTCCCAGAAGCAACGCAACTGGTATGTACAAGACGCCTTAATCCACTTGACCATCACGACCGGACATAATGAGGTGATAGCCGAGGCTATATGAACCACCCCACCGCCGGCACTCGGATAGTTATCTTGGGCATAGCATTTTACCAAATCACCTCATTCTTTGGGGCACACGTGAGGAACACAAATGCGAACAAGCCTGAATGGTCCCCAGGACATATGCAACTGAAAACTCACACCCCAGAAGTGACTCGAACCCATACTCCCAGAAGCAACGCAACTGGTATGTACAAGACGCCTTAATCCACTTGACCATCACGACCGGACATAATGAGGTGATAGCCGAGGCTATATGAACCACCCCACCGCCGGCACTCGGATAGTTATCTTGGGCATAGCATTTTACCAAATCACCTCATTCTTTGGGGCACACGTGAGGAACACAAATGCGAACAAGCCTGAATGGTCCCCAGGACATATGCAACTGAAAACTCACACCCCAGAAGTGACTCGAACCCATACTCCCAGAAGCAACGCAACTGGTATGTACAAGACGCCTTAATCCACTTGACCATCACGACCGGACATAATGAGGTGATAGCCGAGGCTATATGAACCACCCCCCGCCGGCACTCGGATAGTTATCTTGGGCATAGCATTTTACCAAATCACCTCATTCTTTGGGGCACACGTGAGGAACACAAATGCGAACAAGCCTGAATGGTCCCCAGGACATATGCAACTGAAAACTCACACCCCAGAAGTGACTCGAACCCATACTCCCAGAAGCAACGCAACTGGTATGTACAAGACGCCTTAATCCACTTGACCATCACGACCGGACATAATGAGGTGATAGCCGAGGCTATATGAACCACCCCACCGCCGGCACTCGGATAGTTATCTTGGGCATAGCATTTTACCAAATCACCTCATTCTTTGGGGCACACGTGAGGAACACAAATGCGAACAAGCCTGAATGGTCCCCAGGACATATGCAACTGAAAACTCACACCCCAGAAGTGACTCGAACCCATACTCCCAGAAGCAACGCAACTGGTATGTACAAGACGCCTTAATCCACTTGACCATCACGACCGGACATAATGAGGTGATAGCCGAGGCTATATGAACCACCCCACCGCCGGCACTCGGATAGTTATCTTGGGCATAGCATTTTACCAAATCACCTCATTCTTTGGGGCACACGTGAGGAACACAAATGCGAACAAGCCTGAATGGTCCCCAGGACATATGCAACTGAAAACTCACACCCCAGAAGTGACTCGAACCCATACTCCCAGAAGCAACGCAACTGGTATGTACAAGACGCCTTAATCCACTTGACCATCACGACCGGACATAATGAGGTGATAGCCGAGGCTATATGAACCACCCCACCGCCGGCACTCGGATAGTTATCTTGGGCATAGCATTTTACCAAATCACCTCATTCTTTGGGGCACACGTGAGGAACACAAATGCGAACAAGCCTGAATGGTCCCCAGGACATATGCAACTGAAAACTCACACCCCAGAAGTGACTCGAACCCATACTCCCAGAAGCAACGCAACTGGTATGTACAAGACGCCTTAATCCACTTGACCATCACGACCGGACATAATGAGGTGATAGCCGAGGCTATATGAACCACCCCACCGCCGGCACTCGGATAGTTATCTTGGGCATAGCATTTTACCAAATCACCTCATTCTTTGGGGCACACGTGAGGAACACAAATGCGAACAAGCCTGAATGGTCCCCAGGACATATGCAACTGAAAACTCACACCCCAGAAGTGACTCGAACCCATACTCCCAGAAGCAACGCAACTGGTATGTACAAGACGCCTTAATCCACTTGACCATCACGACCGGACATAATGAGGTGATAGCCGAGGCTATATGAACCACCCCACCGCCGGCACTCGGATAGTTATCTTGGGCATAGCATTTTACCAAATCACCTCATTCTTTGGGGCACACGTGAGGAACACAAATGCGAACAAGCCTGAATGGTCCCCAGGACATATGCAACTGAAAACTCATGCTTGTTCAGGCTTGTTCGCATTTGTGTTCCTCACGTGTGCCCCAAAGAATGAGGTGATTTGGTAAAATGCTATGCCCAAGATAACTATCCGAGTGCCGGCGGTGGGGTGGTTCATATAGCCTCGGCTATCACCTCATTATGTCCGGTCGTGATGGTCAAGTGGATTAAGGCGTCTTGTACATACCAGTTGCGTTGCTTCTGGGAGTATGGGTTCGAGTCACTTCTGGGGTGTGAGTTTTCAGTTGCATATGTCCTGGGGACCATTCAGGCTTGTTCGCATTTGTGTTCCTCACGTGTGCCCCAAAGAATGAGGTGATTTGGTAAAATGCTATGCCCAAGATAACTATCCGAGTGCCGGCGGTGGGGTGGTTCATATAGCCTCGGCTATCACCTCATTATGTCCGGTCGTGATGGTCAAGTGGATTAAGGCGTCTTGTACATACCAGTTGCGTTGCTTCTGGGAGTATGGGTTCGAGTCACTTCTGGGGTGTGAGTTTTCAGTTGCATATGTCCTGGGGACCATTCAGGCTTGTTCGCATTTGTGTTCCTCACGTGTGCCCCAAAGAATGAGGTGATTTGGTAAAATGCTATGCCCAAGATAACTATCCGAGTGCCGGCGGTGGGGTGGTTCATATAGCCTCGGCTATCACCTCATTATGTCCGGTCGTGATGGTCAAGTGGATTAAGGCGTCTTGTACATACCAGTTGCGTTGCTTCTGGGAGTATGGGTTCGAGTCACTTCTGGGGTGTGAGTTTTCAGTTGCATATGTCCTGGGGACCATTCAGGCTTGTTCGCATATATATATATATATATATATATATATATATTATATATATATATATATATATATAATATATATATATATATTATATATATATATTGTCAATCCCCCTTTCATCGCTGAACCCGATCTCGACGGACTGACGGTTCTTAAGGTGGTGTTTGTGGGGCGTATACTCACAACGCACCCCTAGGGGGCCCCGGCATGATCGGCGATAGCTTCCTGTTGGGTGTCCTGCCTCTAATTGTGGCTCCATGGTGGGGATGGGGGCACATTCGTGGATGAATTTATCACTTTCGTACCTATGTCGTTAAATGTTTCTGTTGTACCCTCTCGGGCTCGTGGGGTGGGCGAACAATTCCAGTCTCCGTGGTGTAGTGGTAAGACACTCGCCTGGCGTTCCGCGAGCGCTATGTCATGGGTTCGTATCCTGGCCGGGGAGGATTTACTGGGCGCAAATCCTTAACTGTAGCCTCTGTTTAACGCAACAGTAAAATGTGTACTTAGTTGTAACAACGATTCTTCGCGGCCGGGGATCGTATTCCAGGGACCTGCCCGAAACGCTACGCGTACTAGTGGCTGTACAAGAATGTAACAACTCTTGTATATATCTCAAAAAAAAAAAAAAAAAAAGAAGCCCCCGAGTCGGCCTGTCTTGGAAGACCGGGCTCTGTAGCCTCCGCTGCGTTGGGCCCCGACCTTGCTCCTCCTTTGACCATCCTGACTTCTTCCCCTAGCTCCCCTCCCTCCTCTGTGGTTGGGTTGAGCCTCCAGCCCCCAGTGGTGACAACTTCGTCCCCTGGTGCGGCAAAGTCTCTCGTTGTGACTACTTCGCCTTTTGACCCCCCTCTCTGGGGGTTCTCAACGCCGTTCGCGCCCCGGCCGCACTCGCTCGATTCCTTCCCGTACTGACGCGTATCAGGCCTTGTTTGGTCCCGCTTCATGGTCCAAATACTTTGACCCTCTTGATTCTGCGCCTCCTGACGATTTCTCCCTCCATCGGCATCTTGTTGATTCCGTGGATGCGTCTGTTACCTTCAACCCCACTCGTTTCGGTACATGTGTCGTTGCTGCTCCTTCTCAGGATGCAGCTTCCCGCTTGGCTGCCTTATCTTGCCTTGGCGAGATCCCTGTTCGGGTCTTCAAGAACGTTCGGATGAATGCCAGTGTCGGCACTATTCGGAATCTGCAGGATTGCCACGATGATATTCGGCATATCCTTGATGCCCAAGGCCATTCCGTCCTCCAGGTTGACTCGTTTACTCGTCCCCCTCGTGGTCGTCGCCGTCAACCCCTTCGTGTTGTGAAGATCACCTTTGATGGTAGGACCCTTCCATCCTCTTTCATTCTTGCTGCTGCTAGGTGCTCTGTCCAGGAGTATATTCCTTCTCCTCGACTTTGTAACAAGTGCTGGAGGTATGGGCATGGTGCCCTCCGCTGCTCTGGGACTGTCTCTCTCTGTGTGGGGGTGAAGGTCACTCTAAGTCGGAGTGCACTTCTCCCCAAGCTCGCTGCCTCAACTGCGGTGAGGCCCATCCTACCTTCTCCCGTGCATTACAAGCTTGAGGCAGCCGTCCTCAACTTGAAGCACCGGGAGCGTTTATCTTTTCCTGAGGTGAGGCGCCAGGTTCGCCGCCTCCCGCCTTATGCTAACGTCTCTTATGCTCGCGTGTTGCATTCTTCCTCTCCTCGCCCTTCCCTCCTTCCTCAGACTCACAACCGTTTCCGGGCCTTGGACCCTGATACGCCCACTGCCCCCTCCTTTGTTCCTTTGCGTTCTGTCCCGAGGGGTCCCCCTCCTGGTCCTCTGTCTGGGGTTCCCCTTCTTTCTACCGGTCTGTCATGTCTCCTGTGTCCTCTTCCTCATCTCCCTCCGATCCTCCTTCCCATCCTTTTCCTCCATCTATCAGCTCTCCCCGCCGCCTGTCGGTGCAGGCAGATGTCTATCGCTCTCCTAACGGCCGTCGTGTGTGCTCTCGTTCAGCTTTTCCTGTTGAGACACTGGAATCCATTGCCCGGTACGTAATTGCTGGGACACCGGTCTCTTTAAGTCAGAAGCGTAAGCCTGGCTCCTCTCCTTCCTCCTCCCCGGCGAGTAAGAAGGCTTCGCTTTCTTCCTCAGCCCCTACTTCTGGCTCTGTTGCTCCTTCCCCTCCCATTTCCATGATTGCGCCCCCTGTTCCTGCTATGGAGGTTTCTTTGGCCCCTGCTTCCCTTTCGGTTGCTGCTCTTGCTGAGGTGCGCTCCCCCTCTTTCTACTCCCCCTCTTCCTGCTGCTGTCCTTGGCAGAGTTTCTTTCACCCTATGCCCCTGTTACCTAGCAGTAAAATAGGTACCTGGGTGTTAGTCAGCTGTCACGGGTTGCTTCCTGGGGGTGGAGGCCTGGTCAAGGACTGGGCCGCGGGGACACTAAAAAGCCCCGAAATCATCTCGAGATAATCTCAAGATTGACTGCTCCTCTCCGTTGTCTCCTCGTCTTCCTCCTCCTCCTCCTCCAGACCCCGCCCGCCCACCTCTGGTCTGTTCTTTCGCTTCCTTCCCTCCGTCTTTGCTCAGTCTACCCATGCCCCCTAACCCTGACTTTGCTGACCCTGATCCTGACCCTGATATTCTTTAACGTGCTGTGTTGCTCTTTCGCCTTTTTCTTCCTTGTTCTCTGTTGTTGTCTTTTCCCTTCTCGTCGTGTCTATTCTTCAATGGAACGTTCGAGGTTATTATGCCAATTTTCTCGAACTCCAACTTCTGATTTCGCAGTTTTCGCCCCTTTGTGTCTGTCTCCAGGAGCCGATGCTTGGTACTCGTCCTGGTCGTTTTCGTGGCTATTCCTTTCTCTCCCCCCCCCCAGCCTTTGCTGGGGCTCCTAATTCTTCTGCTCTCTTGATTCACACTGATATTCCCTTTGTTCCTTTACTTTTTCCTTTGCCTCTCCATTGTTCTGCTGCTCGTATCTTTGTGGGGAAATGGTATACAGTTTGTTCCATTTATCTCCCCCGAGTGTCCTGCTTTCTCTTCCTGATTTGAAACACCTCTTGGACTCCTTGCCGGAGCCTGTGCTCCTGCTGGGTGACTTCAATTGTCGTCATTCTCTTTGGGGTGACGTTCTGATGAATACCCGGGGTCGCCTTCTTGAGCCGTTTCTCCTCTCTTCTTCCCTGTCTCTTCTGAATTCTGGTGAGCCCACTCATTTGGACTCTCGAACTCGCACCCATTCCTGTCTTGATCTTTCTCTCTGCTCTTCTTCTCTTTACTTAGATTTCACGTGGAAGGTTCTTGATGACCTCCATGGCAGTGATCATTTTCCTATCCTTGTTTCCTTTTTCTCGTTTCGCCCTTCCCTCTCTTTTCCTAGGTGGCAGTTTGCTAAAGCGGACTGGAACCTATTTACCCTCAGTGCTGCTCTCTCTGACCTCTCCCTTCTGCCTCTCCCTCGTGCTCTCCTCCTTTTTCATGACACTGTCTTCGACGCTGCCCTCCGCTCTATTCCTCGCTCTTCCTCTCGGGGTCCACGGAAGTGCGTTCCCTGGTGGACTGCGGACTGTGCTCGGGCTGTCCGCTGTAAGCGTGCAGCCTGGAAGAGGCACCGCCGTCGGCAGACGACTGATTCTTTTCTTTTCTTTCGGAAAGCGAGTGCGGTGGCCCGTAGGGCCATCCGTACGGCTAAATGTGAATGTTGGGCATCTTATGTCTCAACAATTACGTCCGAAACTCCTCTGCCCAAGATCTGGAAGCGTATCCACAAGATAGCGGGTAAGTTCGTTCCCAATGTTTCACCGGTCCTTCACCTCCATGACACTCTTGTGGCGGACCCGTTGCAGGTCGCTTCCGAACTGGGTTCCCACTTTTCTTCTGTTAGCTCTGGTCTTCATCTTCCCCAGTCTTTCTTTCTTCGTAAACCTGTCCTTGAGTCTCGTCCTTTAGATTTCTGCACTCGTCTTCAGCTTCCCTATAATGATCCCTTCTCTCTCTCTGAACTTCGTTCTGCCCTGGCCCTCTGAGGTTCTACGGCGGCGGGCTCCGATGGTATTCAATATGAGATGCTTCGCCATCTCCCTCCGTGCACGTTTCAGTATTTACTGAGTCTGTATAATCGGATCTGGGAGTCGTCGTCAGTCCCTGAGGACTGGCTCGATGCCGTTGTCCTCCCTGTTCGCAAACCGGGGTCTTTGGGTACTTCCCCTAAGGACTTTTGCCCTATTGCTCTCACAAGTTGTGTCTGCAAACTCTTTGAACGTATGGTTAACGTTCGTCTGATGTGGTTCCTGGAACACCATCACCTCCTCTCCCCTTCTCAATTTGGTGAACTTGGAGTTCTATATTCGTACTGCTTTTGCTGCGAAGACCTCCGTTGTTGCCGTCCTTTTTGACCTGGAAAAGGCTTATGACACTACTTGGTGATATCATATTCTATCTCAACTTCATTCTTTTGGCCTTCGTGGTCATCTCCCTCTCTTTCTCTGCAGCTTCCTCTTTCGTTGTTCCTTTTGGGTGCACCTTGGTACCACTCCCTCTGCCTCTTTTCAGCAATACGAAGGTGTACCTCAGGGTATTGTTCTGAGCACTACTCTTTTTCTGGTTGCCCTCAATGGTCTTCTTTCCTCTCTTCCTTCAGGTGTCTTCTCCGCTCTCTATGTCGATGAACTTACCCTTTGCTGTCAGGGTGATGATTCGCCTCTCCTTCAGCGCCGGCTTCAACATGCAATTGATGCCGTGTCGTCTTGGGCCACCGATCATGGCTTCAAGTTCTCTACTTCTAAGACTCGTGCCATGACTTTTACGCGGAAACGGGTCGTTCTTCGTCCCTCTTTGTCACTTTATGGTCATCCCCTTGAGTACAAAGATTCCACGAAGCTTTTGGGGTTATTCCTTGACACTCGTTTGTCTTGGTCTCCCCATATCTCTTACCTCCGTGTTGAGTGTTCTAAGGCCCTTAACCCTCCTTTGCCCTCCTTTGGGTCTTGTCCCATACTTCTTGGGGGCAGATAGGCGCACTCTCCTTGCTCTACATTCCTCTCTCGTCCTGTCTAAGCTTGATTATGGTTGCCCTGCTTACTCGGCTGCTTCTCTTCTACTCTTCGCCGTCTTGATGCTTTGCACCATACTGGGTTGCGCCTCAGTTCTGGTGCCTTTCGTTCGACTCCCGTCCTTAGCTTGTATGTTGACACTGGCTTCCTGTCTCTTCAGGACCGCCGTGATCGCTACTGTCTTCGCTATCTTGCGCGGTCCTTACAACATCCTTCCTCTCGCCTCTGTCGTGCTTTAACCTTTACCCCTCCTGCTGTTTCTGTTCCTCTTCACCACCTCCCTCTTTCTGTCCGGTTATCTCGCCTACAGGATTCTCTTTCCGTTCGGATTTCTAATGTTTCTCCTCGTGTTGTTCCTTCTTTGCCCCCGTGGAGAGTCCCTCTTCTGCGGTTTTGTACATTCTTGACCCATATCACTAAAGCTTTTACCCCTCCTACGGTTCTAAAACGTAAAACGCCTTTTCCTTGAGCACTTTTCTTCTCACTCCCGCTCCGTTTCTGTCTTCACCGATGGGTCTAAGTCTGCGGACGGTGTTGGCTACTGTGTTGTTTTTCCTAATCGCACTTATATGTGTCGCTTACCTCCAGAGACTAGCATCTTTACAGCGGAGCTTTATGCTATTCTCTATGCTCTTCGTCTCCTGCTTTCTCGTTGTCAGTCTTCCTTTGTAGTTGTTGTTGACTCTCGTAGTGCCCTTATGGCTCTCGGGTCCTTTAATCCGGTTCATCCAGTAGTTGTCGAAATCCAGCATTGGCTGTTTCTTGTTCACAGTAAATTTAAGTCGGTTGAGTTTTGTTGGGTTCCCAGCCATATTGGTGTGTCTTTAAATGAGCGTGCGGATGCCTGCGCCAAGGAAGCTGTCCGCTCTTGTCCCATCTCTTGTAAAGGTATTCCATATTTCGACTTTTACCCGGTTATCTATTCCTCCGTCCTTGCCCGTTGGCAGGATTCTTGGTCGTCTGTTACTGGTAACAAACTACGTATCTTAAATGTTGTGTTTCCTTGTGGCCGTCCTCCTACCACCGTAACCGGCGATGGGAAACAGCTCTGGCGAGGTTGCGTATTGGCCATACTCGCTTAAACCCATGGTTACTTGATGGAGCGCCACCCTGCTCCTTATTGTCCTAGTTGCATTGTCCCTCTTACGGTCGTGCATGTCCTTCTTGAATGTCCTGACTTCCAGGACGAGCGTGTGTCTTGCTTTCCGACCGCCCCTCGCGGTCACCTGTCCCTCAATAGAATTCTTGGTAACTCGGATACTTTTGATATCGTCCGCCTTATGCGTTTTTGTTCTCGTATTGGCATCCTTGGTGATATTAGCGTCCCTCTGATTATTGTGCGCATTTAATGGTGCTACATAGTCTTCCCGGTTTTGGTGCCTTCTTTTGATAATTACTTACTTCATCAGTTCCTGACCTTCAGTCAGAGCCAGAGTTGTATAGCGCTTTGGAAGAACTAGGTATAGATATCCCGCAGAATTTATAACTAAGTGCACTTTGCAGTTATTCTGATTTGTTTGGGAAAATTCACTTCACAGTATTTCTACTATTTGGTCATATATTTACGTTAATTTAAACTCCATAAAAAAAAAAATTGACCTCATACATAATGAAATGGGTAGATTTATCACTTCATAAGAAAAAAATTGAGAAATTATATTAATTCAGGAAAACTTGGCTTATTAGGCAAATCGGGCATTGCATAGTAGGCCGATAAGTGCGTTCTGGCTACTAGGTACGACATATATATATATATATATATATATATATATATATCTATATATATATATATATATATATATATATACTATTAAATATGACCGAAAAAGTAAGATTAATAATTCTAACAACAAATTTTCTCAATCTTTCGTACATTTCTTTCACTGTTGGAGGTAATTTAAAAATCAATTCTCCAAAATTCATTTTATTTCTAGTCTGACGCGACACTTGAGAACGTTTCGTAAAACTTATTACATTTTCAAAGACTTTAGTTAACATATACACAACTGAATAGGAACTTACTGAATTGAATAGAACATCTCCGATTTTGTTTATATCTACATTTGAGTGAGGAGGATGGGGTGAGGTGGTATTTAATAGGGTATTAATTTCATCAACACAAGACAGAACACGAAACAATGGGCATTGAAATGGAAGTGATTGTAGAAAGCCTATTGGTCCATATTTCTTGATGCTTCTATATTGGAGCGGAGTCTTGAGGTGGGTAGAATATAGTTGTGCATTAATTGGCCTGTTGATTGCTGGTTGTTGACTTCTTGAGGTGTAATGCCTCGCAAACGTCAAGCCGCCTGCTATCGCTGTATCTATCGATGATTTCCTGTGTTTCACAAATATTGGATCAAAGAAATCTTTAAATAACAAACCGACTCTCCTGTCTAATAACGATGGTCAGCTTTCAGGCCTCTGATTCTGCTATTGAGTTTAATAGGTTTCTTCTCTTCCATTGGTTCATCCCTTGCAAATGATATTCCATCTTCCAGTACTGACATTAAGGACTATCTTACAGGTAACTATCACAGTCTCTGTACCTAAAGCCTATTAACTCCACTGACGTCAATGAGATAATCCTTTCCCTTAAAACCAAGTCTGGTGCCCTTGAGGAGATACCAACTTTAATTTACAAAAAGCCTCCAGATCTTTAGCCCCTGCTATTGCTTTGCTCTTCAACAAGTCACTTGAACTCCAAACCTTTCCAGATATTCTAAAAAAAGCGAGAGTAACGCCTGTCCACAAATGTGGTGACCCCACAGATGTTAACAACTACAGACCTATATCAATCCTGCCAAACTTGTCAAAAATTTTGAAAAACTTATATACAAGCAGCTTTACTCATATCTAGCCAAACTCAATATACTTAGCCCCTTGCCAATATGGCTTCAGACCCCAAAAAAAGCACTAACGATGCACTTATTAGTATGCTTAACTCGATTCATACAGCTCTTGATAAAAAAGGAGTTCCCTGTTGGGTTATTTGTGGACCTGCGTAAAGCTTTTGATACTGATCAACCACCATAACCTTCTTCTTAAATTACATCATTATGGAGTCAGAGGACACTCCCTACAATACCTCGAGTCCTACCTTACTGACAGGCTCCAATATGTTTCTGTGAATAATACAATTTCTCCCACCCTACCCATCAACATTGGTGTTCCTCAGGGCAGCATACTTGGCCCTCTCCTCTTTCTCATCTACATTAATGACCTTCCAAATGCCTCCCAACACCTCAAACCAATTCTATTTGCTGACGACACAACCTTCATTTACTCCAGTCCTGACCCTCTTGCTCTAAATGCCACAGTAAATACTGAGCTAAATAAAGTCCATCTTTGGCTAACTGCCAACAAACTCACCCTTAACATTGACAAAACCTTCTATATTCTGTTTGGCAATAAATCCTCTAGTCTTATAAATCTCAAAATAAACAATACCCAAATTTGTAACAAATTAGATGGCAAATTCCTTGGCATTCTCATTGACCACAAGCTGAATTTCCAGGGACACATTCTAAATATATCTAAAAAAGTTTCAAAACGGTGGGCATTCTTTCTAAGATCAGATATTATGTACCACGCCCTGCCCTGGTGACTCTCTATTACTCCCTTATCTATCCTTATCTCAACTATGGTATTTGTGCTTGGGGTTCTACTACCCAAAATCACTTACGTCCTCTAATTACCCAACACAAAGCCGCTATTAGAACAATATCCAACTCTGGCCCCAGACATCACTCGGTACCCCTACTCAAATCTCTTAATATGTTAGATATTAAGTCACTGCACATTCTCTCATGTGTATTATACATATATAAAACGCTAAACTATAATGCCAATCCTGATCTTAAAAGCTTCATAGTAGGTTGTATTAGAACCCATGAGCACCACACCAGAAATAAATACAGTTTTGATATTCCTAGAGTACGTCTTAATCAAACTAGAAATGCTCTGCAAATCAAGGGGCCCAGAATGTGGAATGACCTTCCCAACCATGTTAAAGACTGTACCTCTCTCAACCAGTTTAAGATAAAAACTAAACACTACCTAATAAATTCCCTGTAATCTACCTCACTCCTCTATTGTCAACCCATGTCTGTTATTTTCTTTTTTTTTTTAATCAACACTGTTTGTCAACCTATTGTTTTGTGCTGCTTTTTCAGTCATGTTTCCCCCGTTTTTTTTATCTTTATTTGTATTTGTTCTCAACATCTTTTATTCTTTATGCTCAATTAGTATTAAGTTCTAGATATTAATGTTTTCTTGCCCGAAACGCATTGCGTAATAGTGGCTTTAGGCATTGTATGTACTAGCTCTATCTATATATCAATCCATTAATGTAACATCACTTGTATGTATATACCTTACCTGAATAAACATCTGAATCTGAATCTGAATCTGTTGTTTACTAGGATTTCTCTGGCGATGGTTTGGTAGTGGGAAGAGATTATATGTTCCTTAATGGAGCCCTGTTGCTTATGCATCGTTAAACGCCTAGAAAGAGATGTTGTTGTCTTGCCTATATACTGGGTTTTTTGGAGCTTACAGTCCCCAAGAGGGCATTTGAAGGCATAGACGACGTTAGTCTCTTTTAAAGCGTTCTGTTTTGTGTCTGGAGAGTTTCTCATGAGTAGGCTGGCCGTTTTTCTGGTTTTATAGTAAATCGTCAGTTGTGTCCTCTGATTTTTGTCTGTAGGGATAACATTTCTATTAACAATATCTTTCAGGACCCTTTCCTCCGTTTTATGAGCTGTGGAAAAGAAGTTCCTGTAAAATAGTCTAATAGGGGGTATAGGTGTTGTGTTGGTTGTCTCTTCAGAGGTTGCATGGCGTTTCACTTTCCTTCTTATGATGTCTTCGACGAAACCATTGGAGAAGCCGTTGTTGACTAGGACCTGCCTTACCCTACAGAGTTCTTCGTCGACTTGCTTCCATTCTGAGCTGTGGCTGAGAGCACGGTCGACATATGCGTTAACAACACTCCTCTTGTACCTATCTGGGCAGTCGCTTTTGGCATTTAGGCACATTCCTATGTTCGTTTCCTTAGTGTAGACTGCAGTGTGGAAACCTCCGCCCTTTTCCATGACTGTTACATCTAGAAAGGGCAGCTTCCCATCCTTTTCCATCTCGTAACTGAAACGCAGCACGGAACTCCGCTCAAATGCCTCCTTCAATTCCTGCAGATGTCTGACATCAGGTACCTGTGTAAAAATGTCGTCAACATACCTGCAGTATATGGCCGGTTTCATGTTCATGTCGACTAAGACTTTTTGCTCGATGGTACCCATGTAGAAGTTTGCAAACAGGACACCTAGGGGAGAACCCATGGCGACCCCATCTACTTGCTTATACATGTGCCCATCCGGGCTCAAGAAGGGTGCCTCTTTAGTACAAGCTTGGAGTAGTTTCCTTAGGATATTTTCTGGTATGTCAAGAGGAGTACAGGCTGGATCACGATACACTCTGTCGGCTATCATCCCGATTGTCTCGTCCACTGGTACGTTAGTGAACAAGCGATTCTACGTCCAACGAGGCTCTTATTCCTGTGGCCCGTGTGCCCCGCAGTAATTCAACAAATTCCTTTGGCGACTTCAGGCTGAAGGCGCAAGGGACATAAGGAGTCAGCAGGCCGTTGAGTCGCTTCGCTAATCTGTACGTGGGTGTGGGTATCTGGCTAATGATTGGCCGAAGTGGGTTTCCAGGCTTGTGTGTCTTGACATTTCCATACGCATATCCAGGTTTATATTCCCCAATAATCTTTGGCAGGTGGAGTCCTGATTTCTTGGCGTTCACAGTTTCGATTAGTCTGTTGACCTTTGCTTTCAATTCGGCTGTAGTGTCCTTCGTTACCCTTTGGAATTTAGTTTGGTCAGAGAGTATGAGGTTCATTTTCGCCAGATATTCGTCTTTTTTAAGAATGACGTATATTGGCGACTTGTCACCTCTTCTGACAACTATCTCCTTGCTCTCACGAAGGCTTTTGGCTGCCGCTTTGAGCTCGGGGGACAGTATGGTGCTTCTGTAATTCCACAATTCCACTATGGCAATTCCACGACCAAAAGATGGCTTCCTGAACCTTGCAGGAATTAACCTCACTTGGTCAGTTCAAGCATTGTCACCAGGATTTTTCACCTACTATGTTCTAATGTTTTTGTGCACATGCCTAAAGGTGTTAGTATTCCACACACCTGAGCTTCTATTAATGTTTATTATGTACTTTCACATGTAACCCATTAATGAATGCCACCGGGGTCCTTTTCAATATCATTGTAACTATCTAGCTAGCCAGAGCTTATCGACAAGGGACATCGACTTCGTAGCGTGTCCGAGAGCGGTGTTAGTACTCAAATTGTATGACGGCTGGGATATAGCCAATCACAGTCGAGTAAGCCTCTGACGTCATTCTCCACAGAGAGCTGGTACTAGCCGTTCTGGTGGGAGTCAGTATTCACACAGACCTGAACCTAGGACCTCAGCAGGCCAGATAAACAAATTGTTACCTTACTCAATAAACTGCTGAAGTGATCAACCATGTATTCTCTACTATCCAGCAAGAACCACATACATCAAGAAGGTAACTAATATATGTACCTACACGCCCCTGTACCTACACGCCCCTGAACCTACACGCCCCTGTACCTACACGCCCCTGTACCTACACACCCCTGTACCTACACACCCCTGTACCTACACACCCCTGTACCTCCACACCCCTGTACCTCCACGCTCTTGTACCTACACGCCCCTGTAACTCCACGCCACTGTACCTGCACACCCCTGTACCTACACGCCCCTGTACCTACACGCCCCTGTACCTACACGCCCCTGTACCTACACACCCCTGTACCTCCACACCCCTGTACCTCCACGCTCTTGTACCTACACGCCCCTGTAACTCCACGCCACTGTACCTGCACACCCCTGTACCTACACACCCCTCTACCTACACATCCACTGTACCTACACACCCCTGTACCTACATGCCCTTGTACCTACACGCCCCTGTACCTCTACGCTCCTGTACCTACACGCCACTGTACCTACACATCCACTGTACCTACACACCCCTGTACCTACATGCCCTTGTACCTACACGCCCCTGTACCTCTACGCTCCTGTACCTACTCACCCCTGTTCCTACACACCCCTGTACCTACACGCCCTTGTACCTACACGCCCCTGTACCTACACGCCCCTGTACCTACACACCCCTGTACCTACACACCCCTGTACCTACACACCCCTGCTCCTACACACCCCTGTACCTACACACCCCTGTACCTACACACCCCTGTACCTACACACCCCTGTACCTACACACCCCTGTACCTACACACCCCTGTACCTACACGCCCCTGTACCTACACACCCCTGTACCTACACACCCCTGTACCTACACGCCCCTGTACCTACACGCCCCTGTACCTACACACCCCTGTACCTACACACCCCTGTACCTACACACCCCTGTACCTACACGCCCCTGTACCTACACGCCCCTGTACCTACACACCCCTGTACCTACACACCCCTGTACCTACACACCCCTGTACCTACACACCCCTGTACCTACACACCCCTGTACCTACACGCCCCTGTACCTCTACGCTCCTGTACCTACACACCCCTGTACCTACACACCCCTGTACCTACACGCCCCTGTACCTACACACCCTTGTACCTACACAACCCTGTACCTACACGCCCCTGTACCTACACGCCCCTGTACCTACACACCCCTGTACCTACACACCCCTGCTCCTACACACCCCTGTACCTACACACCTCTGTACCTACACGCCCCTGTACCTACACACCCCTGTACCTACACACCTCTGTACCTACACACCCCTGTACCTACATGCCCTTGTACCTACACGCCCCTGTACCTCTACGCTCCTGTACCTACTCACCCCTGTTCCTACACACCCCTGTACCTACACGCCCTTGTACCTACACGCCCCTGTACCTACACGCCCCTGTACCTACACACCCCTGTACCTACACACCCCTGTACCTACACACCCCTGCTCCTACACACCCCTGCTCCTACACACCCCTGTACCTACACACCCCTGTACCTACACACCCTTGTACCTACACACCCCTGTACCTACACACCCCTGTACCTACACACCCCTGTACCTACACACCCCTGTACCTACACGCCCCTGTACCTACACGCCCCTGTACCTACACACCCCTGTACCTACACGCCCCTGTACCTACACACCCCTGTACCTACACACCCCTGTACCTACACACCCCTGTACCTACACGCCCCTGTACCTACACACCCCTGTACCTACACACCCCTGTACCTACACACCCCTGTACCTACACACCCCTGTACCTACACGCCCCTGTACCTACACGCCCCTGTACCTACACACCCCTGTACCTACACGCCCCTGTACCTACACACCCCTGTACCTACACACCCCTGTACCTACACACCCCTGTACCTACACGCCCCTGTACCTACACACCCCTGTACCTACACACCCCTGTACCTACACACCCCTGTACCTACACACCCCTGTACCTAAACACCCCTGTACCTACACACCGCTGTACCTACACGCCCCTGTACCTACACACCCCTGTACCTACACACCCCTGTACCTACACCCCCCTGTACCTACACGCCCCTGTACCTACACGCCCCTGCACCTACACCCCCCTGTACCTACACGCCCTTGCACCTACACACCCCTGTACCTACACGCCCCTGCACCTACACCCCCCTGTACCTACACGCCCCTGCACCTACACACCCCTGCACCTACACGCCCCTGTATCTACACACCCCTGTACCTACACGCCCCTGTACCTACACACCCCTGTACCTACACACCCTTGTACCTACACACCCCTGTACCTACACCCCACTGTACCTACACACCCCTGTACCTACACACCCTTGTACCTACACACCCCTGTACCTACACACCCCTGTACCTACACCCCCCTGTACCTACACACCCCTGTACCTACACACCCCTGTACCTACACACCCCTGTACCTACACACCCCTGTACCTACACGCCCCTGTACCTACACACCCCTGTACCTACACACCCCTGTACCTACACACCCCTGTACCTACACACCCCTGTACCTAAACACCCCTGTACCTACACACCGCTGTACCTACACGCCCCTGTACCTCTACGCTCCTGTACCTACACACCCCTGTACCTACACCCCCCTGTACCTACACGCCCCTTTACCTACACGCCCCTGCACCTACACCCCCCTGTACCTACACGCCCTTGCACCTACACCCCCCTGTACCTACACGCCCTTGCACCTACACACCCCTGTACCTACACGCCCCTGCACCTACACCCCCCTGTACCTACACGCCCCTGCACCTACACACCCCTGTACCTACACGCCCCTGTATCTACACACCCCTGTACCTACACGCCCCTGTACCTACACGCCCCTGTACCTACACACCCCTGTACCTACACACCCTTGTACCTACACCCCACTGTACCTACACACCCCTGTACCTACACACCCTTGTACCTACACACCCCTGTACCTACACACCCCTGTACCTACACCCCCCTGTACCTACACACCCCTGTACCTACACACCCCTGCACCTACACCCCCGTGCCATCGTGCTGGCCGTGGGGTGTACACAAGTAGGGTGCAGGAGTGGAGGAGCGTGGCAGTGCGCGCCCCTGGCTAGTGACACTGGAGGCAGGGCTGCTGCAGGAGACAATAGTGGCACTCGGGAGCACCAGGCGCTCCCACGCTCAGGTTTTTAGGGATTAGGGCCCTCGACGGCGGGCGAGCTGTGCCCTGATTGTCTTCACCCCCGTGGAGGGCCACCGCGCATTACCCCGTGTTCCGCCTCCTCCTGGCACGAATGCTTATTTTTTTTTTTTTATTTTTTTTTTTTTTTTGAGATATATACAAGAGTTGTTACATTCTTGTAGAGCCACTAGTACGCGTAGCGTTTCGGGCAAGTCCTTAATCCTATGGTCCCTGGAATAGGATCCCCTGCCGCGAAGAATTGTTTTTTCATCCAAGTACACATTTTACTGTTGCGTTAAACAGAGGCTACAGTTAAGGAATTACGCCCAGTAAATCCTCCCCGGCCAGGATACGAACCCATGACATAGCGCTCGCGGAACGCCAGGCGAGTGTCTTATAACTTTTTTAAGATTCAAGAAGCTCCAGTGCGTGTTCTTTAATAATTATAATTAATTCTTTGTATCAGGGGACAGGCTGCCTGTGTATATATACACGTTAGGCTTATATCAATGTCCGCCCCCCCCCCAAGGTTGAACTACTGAACCTCCCCAAGATGCAACCCCAGAACATGTTAACTCTTGTAAGCCTATTTACTGCTAGGTGAACAGGCTCATTAGGTGATAGGAAACTCGCCCAATCATTTCTGTTTCGTCGTTCATCGTTCTCGACTCACATTCGTGAATCCCGGGCGAAACAGACATGGTTGAGCACTCTTCTTTTCACCTAATGCCTCTGTTGACCTAGCGAGAAATAGGTACTGAGGAGCTGAGTCAGCATGTTTTGGGTTCGCCTCCTGGGGGGGGGACAATAGTAGGTCCACCGTGGGAAGGGGGGGGGTGACCTCGATGTAAGCCTAAGGTGTATAGTCACAAGATACCTGTCTTCGACAAATTATTATTAACTAGTATACCGCTGACCGCTGGGTAACTTTATTAATCATTTCCTAGTGTAGCCTTTGACTTGTGCTGGATTTTTGTTATTTACCTAAATTTACCTGAGGCCCACTAACACTTTAGTGGCCTCGACGGGGACAGGAAGCCGACGGCTTGTGAAAGTCCCTTCATTTGTCCTAAGGATTTTTTTTTCAATCTGGATTTTAAAATTCATCAGTGTTTGGACATTTACTGCTTCGGCGTGTAGGCGGTTCCTTGGGCTTATTACCCTGTGGTTTTCCTGCCTACAATGTGGCTTGTTGAGCCTGAACCGTTGTTCATTGTTTGTGTTACATCTGACCTTTTGAAGAAGTGGTCTGGATCAGCATTCTGCAAATTGTTCATTATTTTCAAGGCTTCGATGAGATCCACTGTGTCATGCCTGGCTTCCAGATGTTGTTAGCCCTGTGGCCCTCAGCCGTGCCTGGTATGGGAGGCAGCTTAGTTCTCCAATGATTTTTGTCGCCCGGTGTTGAAATAAACAGATTTTTCTTTTAAGATACTTGGACACAATAAGCCAAGTGGCGGCGCGCTACAATTGTTTTACGGTTGAATAACTACATTCTTTTCCCTGAAATCAAAGTTGCGTCTGATTATTCCTAGTATTTGGTTGGCTTTTTTTTTTTTTTTGCTGCAGCTCCCACTTGCTGTGCAACTTTTAGTGATTTGTGGATTCTGACTCCAAGGTCGTTTTCTTCGTCAATCTGCTGCAAGGTAATGTTGTTGATTTGGTAGTTTTAAGTGCATTATTTTGCCCACATGAAAGGACTTGCATTTGCCAAGCTTCCTATCACTTGTGGAGTTAATGCAGACCTCTTTGTAAAGCCTCAGTATGATTGTCACTTCCGTCTTTACCATAAATCTTAGTGTCATCTGCAGATTTGATGATATGGATTGAAATAATATCATCTATGTCATTGATGTATATGACAAAAATTTTTTGATACGAAACGGACCCTTGATCCACCCCACCCACCACATTTCTGCAGTCAGATTCATTTCCTTGAGGTTCCACTGTATACCGCCATGTTGCAGCCAACTTGGGTCATCAGTGTAGAGAGAGGCTCTGTGATCTCAAGGCGGTGACAGGTTCTCACCACGCCTATGGCGCAAATGTGACAATTGCCAAAATGATGTATCTCACATATATTAGATCTCTGATTATGGTGCACCCAGGTGGTTGCTCTAGTGCCTGAGAGAATGCTTGGAGGGTTGGAAAAGATACATAACAAGTATGCAGATTATACTCGGATGCCCCGGTACAACTAAATTACTGAACATGAGGAAGGAACCCACCCCAACCTCTGCGTTGAAATATTTTGAATTTTGAAAAACTTATAGTATTTGAAAACATATTGATAGATAGAAGGTCGGCACCCCTACATATAGCATCCCTACACCCCTACAATAGAACATATTGAAAACACAAGTATTTTCCGTGAAGGTCAGCATCCCTACAAATGGATTGCCAAAATCGTCACTGTACTCAGAATGTATAATGTTCATTATCTCTACCAAGAAAGAGAACAACGACGCTTTCCTGCCACATGGAATATCACCCCTTTCACTGTCCCCCCCCCCTTTTCCTACCCAAGAAATTTATTAAAGAACAACCCATGTTTCTACAAGAAGCATTCTTTCTAAGATCAGATATTATGTACCCCGCCCTGCCCTGGTGACGCTCTATTACTCTCTCACTTATCCTTATCTCAACTATGGTATTTGTGCTTGGGGTTCTACTACCCAAAGTCATTTACGTCCTCTAATTACTCAACACAAAGCTGCTAGTAGGACAATATCTAACTCTGGCCCCAGACATCACTCGGTACCCTAACTCAAATCTCTGAATAAGTTAGATTTAGGAGTCACTGCACATCCTCTCATGTGTATTATATATATATATATATATATATATATATATATATATATATATATATATATATATATATATATATATATATATATATATATATATATATAAAACGCTGAACTGTAATGTCAATCCTGACCTTAAAAGCTTCCTAGAAGGTTGTAACAGAACCCATGAGCACCACACCAGAAACAAATACAGTTTTGATATTCCAAGAGTCCGACTTAAACTAGAAATGCTCTACAAATCAAGGGGCCCAGAATGTGGAATGACCTTCCCAACCATGTCAAAGACTGTACCTCTCTCAACCAGTTAAAGATGAAAACTAAGCACTACCTAATTAACTCCATATAACCTACCTCACCCCTAAATGTCAACCCATGTCTACTATTTTAAACAATGCTGTTTGTTGACCAAATTGTATATTTGCTATTTTTGTGCCACGTTCCCCCCTTTTTTATTTTTTATTTTCTCAACACAATTTATACTTTAATCTAAATTAGTATTAAGTTTTAGTCTTAGTGTTTTTCCTGCCCGAAACGCTTTGCGTAATAGTGGCTTTAGGCATTGTATGTACTAGCTCTATCTATATAATAACTATCTACGGGCTCACCATAGCCCGTGTTACTTGGAACTTTTTGTTCCAAGTAGCGAATCTTTAACAACAACAATCTATCTATAAATCCATCAATGTTTGTGTCTCACCTTGTATGCATGTACTTTATCTGAATAAATATTTGATTTGATTTGATTTGATTTGATATGATATGTATATTTAATTACTATACTGTGTTTAATATCGGCATAACAAACGTAATGGTAAAATTACATTGGTGACCTTGTAAGTGTAAAGAGCACACAGGCCCGACAACAGGTAGCTAAAACTACATCATGGATTTCTCGACCAGTGTCCGGCAAACAACTTGGATGAGCCAGAACTATGGTACATACAGTTGGGGCTATTTTCCACCTCCACGGAACACATCTGGGAAAAGCCCATTATGCCTGTAACACTTCTGATGGAGACTATGCACGCCGCCACCACTGTCAGCAACTCCCTATTACTGGACGCCAGGAGATATACCGCATTAATGGCCGCCCTCCTACGGGCAGCGTTGAAAAACCGCATTGAACAACGAGACCAGCTCCTCACTGACAGGAACTTAGCAGACTAAACACCAGCCAAGCCCCTGCGGTATATTCAGTATGAAATGCATACCGCATCCTGCCCAGCCTCCAGCAAGATTGAGCGATCACTTTGGATGAGTGGAAAAAGTGTGTCCACCCTCTCTGGACATCTCTGTACAAAACATATTCAACCGGCACCATTCAGTAAGGACGACGACACACCCACTGGTGTGGTTGGCTGTCCTGGCCGACCGGCTGTATACGACAACTGGTAACACTACATGTTCCACCTCAGTAATACACAGCACGCCGCAGACCCAACAATTCGATGACCTTCAGGGCTGACATTCCTTTCCTCCAGGGAAGACATACCAGAAGTATCCAGCACCGGGTTCTTGGTAACCACAAGGACACCGAGGGAAGCTCTGTATCAATCATCACATGTTTGGACACCGAGGCCGCAACTACAGGGCGCCATGATCCTGGGGCCAGATTCACGAAGCAGTTACGCAAGAACTTACTAACCTGTACATCTTTTCTCAATCTTTGACAGCTTTGTTTACAATAATTAAACAGTTAATGAGCTCCGAAGCATCAGGAGGGAGTTTATAGCAATAACAACAGTTCATTGGGAAGTTTTCATTCGTGTAAACTCTTTAATAAATGTAACCAAAGCCGTCGAAGATTCAGGAAAGATGTACACGTTCGTAAGTACTTGCGTAACTGCTTCGTGAATCTGGCCCCTGGTCGGGAAATTGCTCCGCCAGGGACTGGTAATGGCCAGTAACCCCGTCATATCCCTCACTACACTACAGCTCTGATCTCAAAACTAAACACCGTTTCCTGGTTGAGACAGGTGGAGCAGCTAGTGTATAGCCTGCCCCCGTGATCACCCCAGGCAGCGCTCCTCTCCTGGAATTATACGTCGCCAACAGTACGTCTATCCATACATATGGCACGCTAAATAGTATTGCAAGTAACGAATTAAATGAGGTCCACTAATGGATGTCAACCAACAAACTTACACTAAATATATAAAATACCTACTACATTTTATTTGCCAGTAATTCAACAAACCAATTTCAACTTCAGGTAGACAATGTTAACATTAGCAATAAAAACTGTGGAAAGTTCCTTGGCCTATACATAGACCAGAGACTAAACTTCAGCACCCACATACAGAATATAGCCAAAAAAAGTCTCAAAAACTGTCGCTATACTCTCTAAAATCACATATTATGTTCCCCACTTTGGTCTCCTCTCCTTATAATACTCGCTAACCTAACCCCATCTTATATACGGTATCTGTGCATAGGGTCAATCACTGCAAATGACCTCAAGTCCATCATTACCAAGCAAAACTCTGTTATCAGAACTATAACAAACTCTGTCTTCAGACAACACACAGCCCTTCTTTTTAAATCCCTAAACATGCTAAACATACACTCACTTGCACATAAATTGCATATTATCTTGTGCTATTTACATGTACAAAACCTTGTTCTACTGAATTGAAACTCTTCCATCATAGGTGTAATTGAATCTATGAGCACAACACCAGAAATAAAAATATCTTTGATACCCCCAGAGTCAAACTAAATCTGTGCAAACACTCCATGCAAATAAAAGGATCTAGTCTATGGCACTCGCTCCCTAATATCGTCTAAGGGACTTTAATATTGTTACTACTTCTAGCGCAGCTCTTCCAGGTGATAACAAATCTAATTTCTCTATGATCATTATTACTCAATTTGTTGCCTATTTCCATATTGCTAGTCATTGTATTTTTGTTTGGCAGAACCAAACGCAGAATATTATTGTCTGGTTGGCTCTGTAGCAAGCTTTATGGGAAGCAATCTTCGATTATTTCAGGAACTCTTCTGTGCCAGAGTTACCTGTTTTTAATGTTCATGTAATCTATTCCCCCCAGAGGTGAAAGTCCTCAACGATACACTCATTACTGCGTCTTGAGTCCCTTCTCACTCATCCCAGACACTTTTACTCTTGGTGATAGGTTTAAACTAGGGCGGGGATAGAGGGGGGGGGGGGGTCTGTATGTTGACTGTATTTGCGGTTATTTGTTCCCGTCACTTAATGTGTCTATTCACGGTTTATGTGTCTAATTGTAACTGCTGTACTTCATATCTTTTTCACAAAGACAGCAACTACACTTCCTTTTCTAGGTGTTCAGTCAACACAAAAGAGATTATATCCATTGATGTGGTACACTGTGTGATATAATGTCAACATTTATGTAACACCAGTGCTTTGAGGGCGTCTGTCTTGTTCCTTCTGCAATGAAATTGTTTGCTAGTGTTTTAAAGTCTTTGACGCTATTTCTTCTACTGAGTCTGCAATACTTGCCACGCGCCAGTGAGAGATGAACCCGTCTCCCACATGCACGTGTTAGTGAGTTAGGGCACCTGGTGGCTGAATGGACAGCGCTTGGAACTCGTAATCCTATGGCCCGGGGATTGATCCCTGGCGATGGCGGAAACAAATGGGCAGTTTCTTTCACTCTGATGGCCCTGTTACCTAGCAGTAAATAGGTACCTGGGAGTTAGACAGCTGTTGCGGGCTGCTTCCTGGGGATGTGTGTGTACTCACCTATTTGTGCTTGCGGGGGTTGAACTTTGGCTCTTTGGTCCCGCCTCTCAACCGTCAATCAACAGGTGTACAGGTTCCTGAGCCTACTGGGCTCTATCATATCTACATTTAAAACTGTGTATGGAGTCAGCCTCCACCACATCACTGCCTAATGCATTCCGCCTGTTAACTACTCTGACACTGAAAAAGTTCTTTCTAACGTCCCTGTGGCTCATTTGGGTACTCAGTTTCCACCTGTGTCCCCTTGTTCGCGTACCACCAGTGTTGAATAGTTTATCCTTTACTTCCCTGTCAATACCCCTCAGGACTTTGTAGGTAGTGATCATGTCTCCTCTTACTCTTCTGTCTTCCAGTGTCATAAGGTGCATCTCTCGCAGCCTTTCCTCGTAACTCATGCCTCTTACTTCCGGGACTAGTCTAGTGGCATACCTCTGAACCTTTGCCAGCTTCGTCTTGTGCTTGACAAAGTACGGGCTCTATACTGGGGCTGCATACTCCAGGATTGGTCTTACATATGTGGTATGTGTGTGTGTGTGTGTGTGTGTGTGTGTGTGTGTGTGTGTGTGTGTGTGTGTGTGTGTGTGTGTGTGTGTTTACTAGTTGTGTTTTTACGGGGGTTGAGCTTTGCTCTTTCGGCCCGCCTCTCAACTGTCAATCAACTGTTTACTAACTACATTTTTTTTTTTTTTTTTTGTTTTTCCACACCACACACACACCCCAGGAAGCAGCCCGTGACAGCTGACTAACTCCCAGGTACCTATTTACTGCTAGGTAACAGGGTCACTTAGGGTGAAAGAAACTTTGCCCATTTGTTTCTGCCTCGTGCGGGAATCGAACCCGCGCCACAGAATTACGAGTCCTGCGCGCTATCCACCAGGCTACGAGGCCCCCCCCTGTGTGTGTGTGTGTGTGTGTGTGTGTGTGTGTGTGTGTGTGTGTGTGTGTGTGTGTGTGTGTGTGTGTGTGTGTGTGTGTGTGTGTGTGTGTGAAAAATTCGTTGATTGACAGTTGAGAGGCGGGTCGAACGAGCCAGAGCACAACCCTCGCAAGCACAGCTCGGTGAATACAGTGTTCCTCTTAACGTAAGAGTCACAGTTATCCATGAATGGCATGGCGTTATTCATACACGACATCTCAAGACGTTAATTTTATTTATTTATATATTTATATATATATATATATACAAGAAGGTACATTGGGTTAATGAGAGTACATAGCATTGATGGTTTTACATTCTTGTAAAGCCACTAGCTCGCATAACGTTTCGAGCTGGTCCTTAATCTAACAGATAATTTTAAGTAGGTAATTTGTAGCAAATTTAAAAAATGTTTACTTGTACGTTGTAAGAAAATTTGAAGAAAATTAGTAGGTTAATTAGTTAACATCATTTAGTTGGTGGTAACAACAAGAGATTAATTAACACTAATCGCTCTCGGCATGCGCTGTCCGTGCTACCTCAGTGGAGCACCGCCCTGCACCACCTCAGTGGAGCACCACCCTGCACCACCTCAGTGGAGCACCACCCTGCACCACCTCAGTGGAGCACCGCCCTGCACCACCTCAGTGGAGCACCGCCCTGCCCCGCCTCAGTGTAGCACTGCCCTGCACCACCTCAGTGGAGCACCACCCTGCACCACCTCAGTGGAGCACCACCCTGCACCACCTCAGTGGAGCACCAACCTGCCCCGCCTCAGTGTAGCACTGCCCTGCACCACCTCAGTGGAGCACCACCCTGCACCACCTCAGTGGAGCACCGCCCTGCACCACCTCAGTGGAGCACCGCCCTGCCCCGCCTCAGTGTAGCACTGCCCTGCACCACCTCAGTGGAGCACCACCCTGCACCACCTCAGTGGAGCACCACCCTGCACCACCTCAGTGGAGCACCAACCTGCCCCGCCTCAGTGTAGCACTGCCCTGCACCACCTCAGTGGAGCACCACCCTGCACCACCTCAGTGGAGCACCACCCTGCCCCGCCTCAGTGTAGCACTGCCCTGCCCCGCCTCAGTGTAGCACTGCCCTGCACCACCTCAGTGGAGCACCACCCTGCACCACCTCAGTGGAGCACCACCCTGCACCACCTCGGTGGAGCACCACCCTGCCCCGCCTCAGTGTAGCACTGCCCTGCCCCGCCTCAGTGTAGCACTGCCCTGCACCACCTCAGTGGAGCACCACCCTGCACCACCTCAGTGGAGCACCGCTCTGCACCACCTCAGTGGAGCACCGCTCTGCACCACCTCAGTGGAGCACCGCCCTGCACCGCCTCAGTGGAGCACCGCTCTGCACCACCTCAGTGGAGCACCACCCTGCACCACCTCAGTGGAGCACCGCTCTGCACCACCTCAGTGGAGCACCACCCTGCACCACCTCAGTGGAGCACCACCCTGCACCACCTCAGTGGAGCACCACCCTGCACCACCTCAGTGGAGCACCGCTCTGCACCACCTCAGTGGAGCACCGCCCTGCACCACCTCAGTGGAGCACCGCCCTGCACCACCTCAGTGGAGCACCACCCTGCACCACCTCAGTGGAGCACCACCCTGCACCACCTCAGTGGAGCACCACCCTGCACCACCTCAGTGGAGCACCGCCCTGCACCACCTCAGTGGAGCACCGCCCTGCACCACCTCAGTGGAGCACCACCCTGCACCACCTCAGTGGAGCACCGCCCTGCACCACCTCAGTGGAGCACCACCCTGCACCACCTCAGTGGAGCACCGCTCTGCACCACCTCAGTGGAGCACCACCCTGCACCACCTCAGTGGAGCACCGCTCTGCACCACCTCAGTGGAGCACCACCCTGCACCACCTCAGTGGAGCACCGCTCTGCACCACCTCAGTGGAGCACCACCCTGCACCACCTCAGTGGAGCACCGCTGTGCACCACCTCAGTGGAGCACCGCCCTGCACCACCTCAGTGGAGCACCGCTCTGCACCACCTCAGTGGAGCACCGCCCTGCACCACCTCAGTGGAGCACCACCCTGCACCACCTCAGTGGAGCACCACCCTGCACCACCTCAGTGGAGCACCGCTCTGCACCGATTCAGTGGAGCACCGCCCTGCACCACCTCAGTGGAGCACCACCTCAGTGGAGCACCGCCTCAGTGGAGCACCGCTCTGCACCACCTCAGTGGAGCACCACCCTGCACCACCTCAGTGGAGCACCACCTCAGTGGAGCACCGCTGTGCACCACCTCAGTGGAGCACCACCCTGCACCACCTCAGTGGAGCACCACCCTGCACCACCTCAGTGGAGCACCACCCTGCACCACCTCAGTGGAGCACCACCTCAGTGGAGTACCACCCTGCACCACCTCAGTGGAGCACCACCCTGCACCACCTCAGTGGAGCACCACCCTGCACCACCTCAGTGGAGCACCACCCTGCACCACCTCAGTGGAGCACCACCCTGCACCACCTCAGTGGAGCACCACCTCAGTGGAGCACCACCCTGCACCGCCTCAGTGGAGCACCGCCCTGCACCACCTCAGTGGAGCACCACCCTGCACCACCTCAGTGGAGCACCGCCCTGCACCACCTCAGTGGAGCACCGCTCTGCACCACCTCAGTGGAGCACCGCTCTGCACCACCTCAGTGGAGCACCGCTCTGCACCACCTCAGTGGAGCACCGCCTGCACCACCTCAGTGGAGCACCGCTCTGCACCACCTCAGTGGAGCACCGCCTGCACCACCTCAGTGGAGCACCACCCTGCACCACCTCAGTGGAGCACCGCCCTGCACCACCTCAGTGGAGCACCACCCTGCACCACCTCAGTGGAGCACCGCCCTGCACCACCTCAGTGGAGCACCGCTCTGCACCACCTCAGTGGAGCACCGCTCTGCACCACCTCAGTGGAGCACCACCCTGCACCACCTCAGTGGAGCACCGCTCTGCACCACCTCAGTGGAGCACCGCTCTGCACCACCTCAGTGGAGCACCACCCTGCACCACCTCAGTGGAGCACCGCCCTGCACCACCTCAGTGGAGCACCACCCTGCACCACCTCAGTGGAGCACCACCCTGCCCCGCCTCAGTGGAGCACCGCCCTGCACCACCTCAGTGGAGCACCGCCCTGCACCACCTCAGTGGAGCACCACCCTGCCCCGCCTCAGTGGAGCACCGCCCTGCACCACTACCTATTATTTATACAACAACTCACTTTTATTTTGACAAATGTAGTTCCAACTACTGAAAGGTAAACACTTGGCGTGAGTCAACTGCCTAACCGTATGTTGTTCATTCTATATGCACCATATAACCCACGCTTACTCCCAGGGAACGTAACTTGCAGTTAGTTCTTGCAGCTAATCAGAAGGACCTCCCCACATCACTCGCCTGGGACTCGACCCCAATAATCAATATTCTCTTTCCTTCTTTGTTGACACCTACAGCTTTCTTATCATCTGAGCCCCTAAGCCTAGTTCCTCTTTTGATTACCGCCTGTCCAGCCACTGTGACTGGACGGTAGAGCGACGGTCTCGCTTCATGCAGATCGGCGTTCAATTCCCGACAGTCCAAGTGGTTGGGCACCATTCCTTTCCCGACGTCCCATCCCAAATCCTTATCCTCACCCCTTTCAAGTGCTATAAAGTCATAATGGTTTGGCGCTTTCCCCTGATAATTAACAAAAATCCAGCTTTTGTGGTGGATATACATAGCCCTCTGTTGTATGAGGATATACATAGCCCTCTGTTGTATGAGGATATACATAGCCCTCTGTTGTATGAGGATATACATAGCCCTCTGTTGTATGAGGATATACATAGCCCTCTGTTGTATGAGGATATACATAGCTCTCTGTTGTATGAGGATATACATAGGCCTCCAGCCTAACGGCCTTTGCTGATTCGTTACACTGCATAAGGCGTTTCACTCGTTCCTTTAACCCGTTAATATGTGACCTAACCATTAGGAAAATTCATTATGCGCTAGAGGTGAGATCATGATGTGCCAGTGTTGAACTTGGGAGTAATGTAGACGGGGGCGGTAGTGATGGAGAGAGAGAGAGAGAGAGAGAGAGAGAGAGAGAGAGAGAGAGAGAGAGAGAGAGAGAGAGAGAGAGAGAGAGAGAGAGAGAGAGGGAGGGAGGGAGGGAGGGAGGGGGAGAGAGAGAGAGAGAGAGAGGGAGGGAGGGGGAGAGAGAGAGAGAGAGAGAGAGAGAGAGAGAGAGAGAGCGAGAGCGAGAGCGAGTGCGAGTGCGAGTGCGAATGCGAGTGAGAGTGAGAGTGAGAGTGAGAGTGAGAGAGAGAGAGAGAGAGAGAGGGAGGGAGGGGGAGAGAGAGAGAGAGAGAGAGAGAGGGAGGGAGGGAGGGGGGGAGAGAGAGAGAGAGAGAGAGAGAGAGAGAGAGAGAGAGAGAGAGAGAGAGAGAGAGAGAGAGAGAGAGAGAGAGAGAGAGAGAGAGAGAGAGGGAGGGAGGGGGAGAGAGAGAGAGAGAGAGAGAGAGAGAGAGAGAGAGAGAGAGAGAGAGAGAGAGAGAGAGAGAGAGAGAGAGAGAGAGAGAGAGAGAGAGAGAGAGAGGGAGGGAGGGGGAGAGAGAGAGAGAGAGAGAGAGAGAGAGAGAGAGAGAGAGAGAGAGAGAGAGAGAGAGAGAGAGAGAGAGAGAGAGAGAGAGAGAGAGAGAGAGAGAGCGAGCCAGCTTGGTCACACCCCTGGAAGTCCAGTATACAACTGGTGAAAGTGTTTGCATGGCTGTTCACGTCCCCCTGGACCAAGGCATTCCAGTCATAGTTGCTTCAAGCTCTGAGCGGAGGCTGGCCAGTTCCTCGTCCCAAAGCCAGGTAGTTCGAACGGATTCTTCACTTTTGATCTGTCGGGATAGCAAATTTTCGCGGTTGAAGACTGCTAAGAGTTCATCAGAATCCCTCTGTGTGAAATACTGGTTGAGATCACCGACAATTATATAAATACATTTTTTATTTATATATACAAGAGTTCTTGCATTGTTGTACAGCCACCAGCACGCATAGCATTTCTGGCAGGTCCTTAATCCTAATTTTTCCTAGGAATACGACCCGCCAAATCGTTTAACAACCAGGTACCCATTCACTGCTGGGTGAACAGAGGCTACAGTTAAAGATTAGCATCCGGTCAGTCCTCCCCGGCCAGGATACGAACCCAGGCCACAGCGCTCGCGAAGCCCCGGGTGAGTGCTTTACTCACGCCACGGGGCGGCTATAATGAGCTGATGGTTGTGCTACATTAGCAGGGAGTCTAGGGTGTCCATCGGGAAGTTGATTGGGGAACCAATGTACAGACCTGCTATTGAGGTCTGTACATTGCACATAAGAGAATTGAAGTACCAGAATTTATACAAATTTTGAAATTTGTATAAACAAAGCAGGGATTACAATGGTAAAGTTGCATGTCTTAGGCAAATATATTGGGGAAGTGGGTCGCACAAGATACAGTGCGAGTTTGAAGCACTAGGTAGGAAACAATGAGGATGAAATTAGGACATTTTTGGTTTTACTTTTGAATAAGGCATAAGTTGGACAGCTTTTTAATACGTTAGGGAGTGAGTTTCATAGACTGGGTCCCTTTATTTGTATAAAGTGCTTGAAAAGATTTAGTTTGACTCTGGGGATATCAAAGATATCCTCATTTCTGGTGTGGTGATTAGGGGTTCTATTACATCTGTCAGGGAAGAGTTTCAGATCAGGATTTGCCTTTAGGAACAAGGTTTTGTACATGTAAATAGCAGAAGAGAATATGTGGAGTAAGTTTATGTTTAGTATGCTTAGGGATTTAAACAGAGGGGGCTGGGTATTGTCTGAAAACAGTTTGTTTTTGTTCTGAAAGCAGATTTTTGCTGGGTGATGATGGGCTTAATGGAGTTTGTAGTGCTTGAACCCCATGCACAGATACCGTATGTAAGATGGGGATAGATTAGCGCGTAGTATAATGAGTGAAGAGCAGAATTGGGAACACAATATCTGATTTTAGAGAGTATACCGACCGCTTTTGAGACTTTGTTTTTTGGCTAATTGCTGTATGTGGGTGCTGAAGTTTAGTCTCTTGTCAATGTATAGGCCAAGGAACTGTTCATCATTTTTATTGCTGATGATAACAATATCTGTCTGAAGCTGAATTTCATTTGATGATTTGCTTCTAAATAAAATGTAATAGATCTTTTTGTGTTTAGTGTGAGTTTGTTGGTTGACATCCATAGGGAACTTTTTTTAAATCGTTATTTTCAACATTATTTAGTGTGTGTGGGTTGGGGTCTGAATAGATGAAGATAGCATCGTCAGCAAACTTTACCAGCACACTGGTAAAGATCTTAAGTACTAAGTGGAGTAGTACACGTTACAGT